>NC_035442.2:168887178-169040326 GCF_002127325.2 Helianthus annuus
AAGAAAATTGATTATTGAATAAGTTAACTGTTAGGGCTGGATTTTTATTATAGGTGATCCTTACACATGATCCTAACCAGTGATCCTTGTTTCTTTGGCAGACAGTGATCCTCAGCAGAACTTCAGGATCAGGATCATGGGACATTATGGTGATCCTCATACTAACGGCCACTTCCGCTTAATACAATATTGTTTTGCAGGAACATCTAGCAGGATATGCTCTAGACATCATGATCCAGGGACGCGTCTTCACAAATATGGCAAGAGCTTAATTGAAGAAAGACGTTGCACAGGATATGGAAACATGGCTTGATTCATGGGCAGCAATTTAGGCTAGATTGTCTTTATTTCTAAAGGGGTAATGAGCTGATAATTAGTCCTTTTACCTAAAATAAGTCACCTACACTTGTATAAATACCACTCTTCCTCATTCGGAAGAACACACACGACATACAACGCAACTCTCACACACTTAGACACCAAAAGCAATAGTGATCCTTGTACTCAGCTCATTATCATCCAAAGTTGTAATCATATTTTTGTTATATTGAAGTTGGTGATCGGTGGTTGCCATCACCCGAGGTTTTTTATGCCGGAGATCATTCATTGATCAAGGGCTTTTTCCTCGTATAAATCATTGTGTCTTTGCATCTTTTATCACAGAAGTGATCCTTTACTTTCATAATTAACCAAGCATCATACCCCGTTTACATAAAGTTTGGTTACATTATCCTTGTGTGATTTTTGACCAAAACAGTTTGGCGCCCACCGTGGGGCAATTGGTGCTTCATTCATAAGAAAAATCTTTTGTTCGAAATCATTTGAAAGAGTTACATGGCTTCATCATTGAAGAACACGTCCACAGCGATGTCTGCAGTCACCTCATCAGAGATCACCTTGCCTCCTCCACCGGCAGGATCTCAGAAAAATACTGAGAATAGATCAACTCCAACTTTCTCTAAACCTCTATCTTCTTCTGCTATGAATTCTTCTATTCCCAGTACTAGTGATGTATTTGCTTTAATTTTGCAGATGAAGGATCATATGCAGCGGCAAGATGAAACTAACGAAAGGATCCTCAGGGAAATTGGAGATCTCAAAAGACAAAAGAAAGCGGCAGAGGATCATTCTCCACTGATGCCCAAATCCTTGAGTTTTGATACTCCAATGATCACTTCCCAGCCATCAGGGATCCCGGACGTGCAAATCATAGGGGAGTCAAGAGGATCACATCTCAACTCGGCAGCAATGACTCAGACGTCAGACTCACATTTTCAGCCTGTAGGATCCTATCCTCAGTACATGGGATCCTTCAGGAATTTGGGAGCCTATCCGGAGACACAGCAGTTTCAAGGATCCTACTTTGTTCCAGGATCATCCCAGGTTCAAGGATCCTCCTTTGTTCCAGGATCATCCCAGGTTCAAGGATCCTCCTTCGTTCCAGGATCATCCCAGACACCAGGATCCTTCCAGATACCAGGATCCCTAAAAAATCTGCAAACAGGAAGTCTAGATGTCCATCAAGGGGACTTCATTCCAATGCAGACCATTGCTTCCACTGGCCCCTCCGTTGTTCCAGAACCCCAGCAATATGGATTCCCTAACTTGAACCTAATGGGAGGTAACACTTTAAACAATTATCCTACCACTAACCATGGATTCATGCAGGATACAGGTACCAATCATGCTATGGCCAGGGAATTGCAGAAGCTAAAAGATATGATCTCAAGTGTTCCCGGGGTAGTCAAGCCTATCCCAGAGATTGCAGATGGAAGCCACAAGGTATCCCGTTTTGCACCACCAATTTGTGATGCAGAGGTACCCAAAAGGTTCCATATCCCTACCATGAAATTGTATGATGGCACAACGGATCCAGAGGAGCATATAGCACAATACAGGGAGAGGATGGAGATCAATCCTATCCCAGAAAAATTGAAGGAAGCATGCCTATGTAAAGGATTTGGATCCACTCTTACTGGATCAGCTCTTAAGTGGCTGCTAAGTCTTCCCCCTTACTCTATTACTTCATTTGCCAATTTAGTTAATTTATTCAATAACCAATTCTCTTGTAGCCGAAAATTTGAAAAATTAACTAGTGATTTGTACAGGATAACTCAAAATCATAATGAATCATTAAGGGATTATATAACTAAATTTAGTAAAGAATCCTTGGACATTCCCAACTTGGATATGGCTACGGCTGTTGAAGCCTTCAAAATGGGACTGCTTAAGGATTCATTATTCTATGATGATCTTGTTATGACACCATGCAGGAATTTAGATGAAGTAAGAACTCGAGCACTCAGGTTTATCCGGCTAGAGGATGACAAGAGGATCCAGGAAATACAAGTAGGATCCTCAAAACCGGAGAAGCAAGGATCCTCCTTCAAGAACAACAAATTCAAATCCTACCATAGGAATGAGAACAAGAATGTGCATGCTGTTATCCTCCAATCTCAGAATATTGTTTCTCCGTTGATAATCATGAACTGATCCTTGCAATGCAGAATCTTGGTGAAAAAGCTAGATGGCCCAGGAAGAACGATAAACCATCCGGGACTAAAGATAAGTCCAAATGGTGTGCATACCATGAGGATTTCGGGCATCTAACTGAAGATTGCATAGCCTTAAGAAAAGAAATTGGATACCTGCTAAGCAAGGGGCATCTAAAAGAATTGTTGGGGAGAAAAAAGCAAAGGACCCAAGATCCTGAAAGGATCCCTGAAAAGGCTCCAGCACCTCCGGCAAACGCACAAGTAATCAACTTTATATCCGGAGGATCAGATATCTGTGGTACATCCTTTTCAGCGGCCAAAAGACATGCAAAAGAATCAAAAATGGATAATGGAGAAAGGCCTATTAGAACCTCAAGTGTCTCAGAAGGGAAGATGATAACATTTGATGAGGATGATCGCATTAACATTCAGGATCCTCACCATGATAGTTTAGTTATCACTCTCTTTATCTCTAACCATTTTGTCCGCAGGATCCTTATTGATGGAGGGAGCTCAGTGAACATTATCCAGCTTGATGTCCTGAAGAAGATGGGAATCCCAGAATCAGACATCACACCGAGATCCTCCGTGCTTGTAGGATTCAGTGAGGAAACGAAGAGAACTCTGGGGGACATCAAACTCCCAATCTACGTGGAAGGATTACATAATTACCAAAAATTTTGTGTTATTGACTGTTTGTCTTGTTGCAACGTTATCCTTGGCAGGCCTTGGATACACGATATGAAAGCAGTCCCATCTACCTACCATCAATGTGTGAAGCTCCCTAGCCCATGGGGGATAATCAAGATCGACAGTGATCAGCAGGAGGCTAAGGATTGTTATACCTCATCCATGAAGCCAACCTCGAAGCCAAGGGAGCAATAGCAATTACAGTACCCTCCGAGGAATGTCTTGGAGGCAAGGGAACAAGATGTAGATGAAATCCTCTTGGATCCTAGTGATCCTGAATCAAAAATCTATATCGGATCAGGGATCCTTGGCAAGATGAAAGAAGACCTGATATCCTTCCTCAAAAGAAGAAAATCTACCTTTGCTTGGAAACATGAAGATATGACAGGTATATCTAAGGATATTATTACTCACAAACTTGGCATTGACAGGTCTATCAAACCAATCCATCAAAAAAGGAGGAAGTTTGCACCAGAAAGGAATGCCATTATCCAAGAAGAAGTAGAGAGACTACTTCGAGCAGGTATGATCAGAGAGGTAAAGTATCCAAAATGGTTAGCCAATGTGGTTGTTGTCCAAAAGAAAAACGGAAAGTGGAGGGTATGTGTCGACTTCACTGATCTGAACAAGGCATGTCCCAAGGATCCTTTCCCATTACCCCACATTGACTCCATGGTGGATGCAACAGCGGGGCATGAACTGTTGACCTTTATGGATGCATCATCTGGGTTCCAACAAATCCAGATGGAACCATCTGACCAAGAGGATACAGCCTTTATGACCCCAACCGGTTTATATTGTTATATTGCCATGCCTTTTGGACTAAGAAATGCAGGTGCAACATACCAAAGGCTGGTAAATATGATGTTCAAAGATCAAATTGGAAAAACTATGGAGGTGTACATAGATGATATGGTGGTCAAGTCAAAGAAAGCTGAGGATCACCTAAGGGACTTAGAAGAAGCATTCGATATCCTTGATAATTACAACATGAAACTTAATCCTTCAAAATGCCATTTTGGTGTTAAGGCAGGAAAGTTCTTAGGATACATGGTAACCCAGAGGGGCATTGAAGCAAGCCCGGAACAAATCAAAGCATTAATAAATATCAAATCTCCTGCCAATGCCAAGGATGTTCAAAGACTGACAGGCAGGATAGCAGCTTTGAACAGGTTCATATCGAAATCCTCAGAGAAATGCAGAGAATTTTACGATATCCTAAGGAAGAATAAGAAGTTCGAATGGACTGAGAAGCATGAGAATGCTTTACAAGCCCTAAAAGAGTATATGTCCTCAGCACCAGCATTAGCAAAACCAGAAAAAGGAGATGTGTTATCCTTATATCTGGCGGTATCCTCAACCGCTGTAAGTGCTGTCCTTGTTAAGGATCACGAAGGTACACAATATCCTATCTACTATGTAAGTAAAAGTCTACTTGATGCCGAATCCAGGTACTCACACCTCGAAAAACTTATCCTTGCATTAATCATGGCATCGACTAAGTTAAGACATTATTTTGAAACCCATACTATTGTTGTTAGAACTAATTTTCCAATTAAGAATGTCCTCAGGAAACCAGATATGTCAGGGAGAATGGCTAAATGGGCAGTAAAGCTTAGTGCCCATGATATAAGATACGAACCAAGAACAGCTATTAAATCTCAAGCACTAGCTGACTTTGTGGCTGATTTCAGTAGTGATCTACAAAAAGAAGCAGAATTGGAGGTCCAGCAGCTGGATGAGACCAAGGATCCTTGGATACTACACACTGACGGATCCTCAAATATCAAAGGCACAGGGCTAGGGATCCTACTAAAATCGCCACAGGGGGACATAATACCCCACTCCATAGCCTGTGAGTTCCAAGCAACTAACAATGAGGCTGAGTATGAAGCCTTAATTGCTGGCTTACAAATTGCTAAGGATATGGGGGTAAAGTATCTTAAAGTATATGTAGATTCATTATTGATCACTAATCACTTTAATGGATCCTATGCTGTTAAAAGTGAAAAACTAACCAAATATTTAGAGATAGTCAAAGAATTGGCACTCTCTTTTGTTTCTTTTAGCTTAACACAGGTACCAAAGGAGGATAACACGGAAGCTGATGCATTGGCCAACCTAGGATCATCCTTAAAAATTCCAGAAGACATAAGTATCCCTATCATCCATATCCTGGCTCCTGCTATTGAAAATCAAGTGGCCATGGAAATAGAAGAGGATACTGCAATGATCCCTAGTGAAGAAGCCCAATCTTATTCAGGATCATGGATCTCACCAATCATGAGATACTTGCAACATGGGGAGATTCCGACGGGAGAAAATCCTAGAGCTTTCAGGATTAAGGTATCTCAATTTACAACTTTGAATAATGTATTATATAAGCGATCTCTTGCAGGACCATATTTGAGATGTATCGAGGATCCTGAAATCGAGGAAGTGTTGAAAGATTTCCATGAAGGAGATTACGGAAACCACACTGGGGGCAGGGCATTATTCTCAAGGATCCTTAGAACAGGATACTACTGGCCAACCATGAAAAGGGATGCTGTAGAGTATGCTAAGAATTGTGATCCTTGCCAAAGGCATAGCAATATCCTCCATCAGCCAGCTGAATTTTTACACCCAATACCATCCTCTTGGCCATTCATGAGATGGGGAATGGATATAGTTGGCAAGCTCCCTAAAGCACCTGGTGGAAAAGTATTTATGCTTGCCATGACTGACTATTTTTCCAAGTGGATAGAAGCTGAAGCCTTCGCTCAAGTCAGAGAAAAGGAAGTCATATCCTTCATTAAAAGAAACATTATAACTAGATTTGGCATTCCCTCTGAAATTGTATGTGATAATGGCTCCCAATTCATTGGAAGCAGAACCACTAACTTTTGTGACAGTTGGGGAATCAAGATGGTAACATCAACACCAGTTCATCCACAAGCCAATGGTCAAGCAGAATCATCCAACAAGATCATCATCAACAATCTGAAGAAGAAGCTAGGATCCAAGAAAGGAAAATGGGCAGAGGAGTTACCTTATGTGCTATGGGCTGATAGGACAACTCCCAAGAATGCCACTGGTCAAACACCTTTCTCTTTAGTATTTGGGGCAGAAGCAGTGATCCCAACAGAGATGGTGATCCCAACCTGCCAGAACAATTGCTCGTGATCCTGAAGAAAATGCTGCAATCCTAGCTCAGGATTTGGATACTATTGAGGAAATCAGGGATCTAGCTAGAATAAGGATGGCAAGCTACCAACAAAGAATGGCTGGTACCTACAACAAAAATGTCAGGATAAGGAAGTTCCAAGTCGGAGATATGGTGTTAAGAAAAGCATTTCAAAATACTATCAATCCTGCTGACGGGAAGCTAGCACCAAAATGGGAAGGTCCCTACTTGATTGAAGCTGAAGCAGGAAAGGGGGCATACAGGTTGCTAACCATGGAGGGAAACTTGTTACCAAGAGCCTGGAATGCTGTTCACTTAAAGAAATATTTCATGTGAACATGATCCTTCCTGCATGTGATCCTTACATAGAAGTATCCTTGAAGGATCCCGGAGATATCGGTGATCCTTACTCTGGTAATATGCTTATCCTAAAACTATTGCATTTTCTTACTTTTTGCCTAAGGATAAGGATCATGTATCCTTCATCCTCTACTCACAAACCATTTGAGTTATGATAGTTCAGGTATCTTCAGCAAATCGTCAAAGATCTCCAAAAGCACCACAGATCCTTGGGTCCAACCCCAGTTATCCTTGGGATTATCCCTAGCTTCCGCCAGCAGCGCACGATGATCCTGGTATAGTTCACGTCTTTGGGACCAGTACCCACTTTCGGGGCTGACAACCTCATCGTACTGGCTATATTTAGGATCCTACGTATAATGGTAGACGTACCATACAGCCGTTCCTAAGGTTTCTAACGTTTTCACGTTAGCTAAGGTTTTGACATTTTCATGTCACTAAGTTTGGATAGTCGCCAGAAAGGGCCATACTCCAGTTTACATACGATCCTTTGGGCTTGTCCCCAGTTATCCTTTGGGCTTGTCCCCAGTTATCCTTTGGGCTTGTCCCCAGTGATCCTCTGGGATCATTCTCAGTTATCCTTTGGGCATGACCCCAGTTACTCATTTACTTCTTACATTGGCTTAGTCCCAAGTTGTGCTTCGTTTTTCAGGTTTGTCAAAGGTAAAACACATAAGGATCCTTAATCCTTATTATCCATCAAAGTCTTATCCACGATTGTCTCGATTGAAGGTTAGGATCCTGACTTGGATCCTCGGGTATGATCCTTGACTATTTTGATTATATTCATTATCCTAACCGACCCTTATACTTTGACAACCAAACCTATGATCCTTGAACTAAAATACTTTGAATATTTTCAATATCAGGACATTTGATCTAGGATCATATCCTAAATTTATTAAATATATTTTCAACTCTTGCAAATATATTACAAAGACAACTAAGAAACAAGAAGATAAGGATAACAACACGAGATAAGCCAGAAAAGTTAAGTTATATTATTAAACAAAAGGATCATTAACCCTTTCAAAAAGTTGTCAAAATTGCCAACCCACATTTCTACCAGCAAAACGTGGCCCGTCCACATGGGTTGGCAAAGGGTGTCCATTGTCTATGCGGTCTTAGCATTGTGCAGGAAAATTAAAGCGGCAGGATCACAAAGGCTTCATCCCCCAAACAGAGGATCCCTCCACCTTTTGCAATCCTACCTATTGTTCAAAGGATCCAGGATCCTTAACCCTAAGAAACTATTGTTCAGAGATTACAGACCATAATTGTTTCAAACCATCAACAACCACAAAAAACCACTACCAAACCTAAAAAATTGGGCTCCGGCCTAGTCAACAATATCCATCATCGCCCAATCATGCAGCCTACTCCTTCGCTGCTTCGTCACCACCAGCATCTCCACCTTGATCCTTCTCAGCACCACCACCTTCCAGCATGGGGATCTCCTCAGCCTCATCCTCGTCCTCCAAGTCTGCCAGCCTTGCCTTCCAACCTTCAACATCCCACGAGCTTTTGTTAAAGGTAGGATCCTGAGCCTCCTCGGCCATCTGAAGTTGTATCTTATACATAGCAATTGCCGCGGAGACCTTAGCATCTTGGGTGATCTCCTGCTTCTCGTTATCCATATCGATCAACCTCTGAGCAGCCTCAGCCTTCATGACCCGGAGTTCCTTCTCAAGATCTCCTATCTTGAGATCCTTTAACACACCCATTTGCTGGAGATCGGCAATTTGGCTCTCCTGGTCCTCAACATGGCCAAGATAGGTCTCAATCTCGGCAAGTTTCTGCAACAGGAGAAAAAAGATAAGCTTGGGATCAGATGATCCTCAAGAAAGGCAGGATACACAAACAGGATATGCGAGACGGATAACCAACAGGGGCAGTGATCCTTACTTCATTCACGCAGTCGAGGAATTGCTGACGGAGGAGGGGAAAACCCTGGAGATCATCTGAAGCCTTCCTCTTCTTCCCTTTGCCTCGGATAGGCGCTTTAGGAGCTGATGTTGAAGGACTGGCAGCAGGAGCCTTCTTCTTTGAAGACGTGACATTGGCAAGATCACTTATCCCAAATTTGGAGGCAGATTTAACAGACCTGGCAGATTTTCCAGCACCTACACAATTCAAAAACAAGATAAGTTCCCTTGTTAAATTAAATACTTTTACATAAAACTTACTTTCTATGAGGATACTTACTTGACATTGTGGCAGATGCAGAGGATATCTCTTGAGAATCTTGGATAGTGATTTGGAAGCTTCTAACTTCAGGATCAAGCTTTTTAAAAGCTAACACTCTCTCTTTTGCAGCGGGGGTTAATTTCAGACGAGCAATGGAAATAGCTGCATAAAAGACAAAGGAAAAAAGACATCAGTGATCCTCATCATATGAGACAGGACTGATAGTGATCCTTCGAGGATCCTCTACCCTACCATGAGTGGCCCATTCCTTGGGCAGATCCTTCCCATCCGGGATGGAATCCCTCTTAACAAAGAAAAACCGACGTTTCCAGTTTGTATCATTCTTAGTAACTTTGAAGATTGGGTGATCCTCCCCAGCTTTCCGTTTCAACAAATATCGGTGAGAACCGAAGGTGGTGAGATCGTAAAACTCAGCTAACTCCGCCATCCCCAGATCAATCCCTTCCTGCTCGATGATCCTCTCGAAGGTATAAAGAACCCTCCAGATCATCGGCATAGCTTGGATGTAAGAGATGCCGGTTAAGGAAAAGAAAGACTGGGTAAAGTCTGGAAAAGGATACGAGTACCCTATAGCAAACGGGGTAGCAGGAAAAGCCACCCAGACATCCGAGACAAAATCGCTCAAAGCAGTAGGATCAAAGGATTTAAAAACAGCATTCACCGGAAAGCAATGACGAATTTTGTCTACGTGAGCATCACTAAAGCAACACCTCTCCGTAGGAGAATCCTTGATAATCCCCTGGCTTTTTAAGGGACTATCCTTCTTGGAATCCTTGTGCGGAGAATTCCGGAGCAACATGTTTGGAACAGAAACAAAGTAGAAACGGAAAACAGAGCAAAGAGAGTAGAGAGAAGAAAAAGAGAAGAGGAGAGTACCTGATCGATCTTCGGTGTAGAATATAAAGGGAGTGTATCTCGAATTTAAATACAAACTGATCCTCACCCTATCTCCTATTTATAATCATGATCTGCAGGATTGTCACATCTCTGACGTAATGATCACAACGGCTAGTCCGAGCATAACGGCTAGTTTCTTGGAGTCGCCCGTTAGAGATAAGATCGAAACAAAATATAACTCGTCTATTTACAATTAACTCCTTATATTTTGGGGGCAATTGTTAGGGCTGGATTTTTATTATAGGTGATCCTTACACATGATCCTAACCAGTGATCCTTGTTTCTTTGGCAGACAGTGATCCTCAGCAGAACTTCAGGATCAGGATCATGGGACATTATGGTGATCCTCATACTAACGGCCACTTCCGCTTAATACAATATTGTTTTGCAGGAACATCTAGCAGGATATGCTCTAGACATCATGATCCAGGGACGCGTCTTCACAAATATGGCAAGAGCTTAATTGAAGAAAGACGTTGCACAGGATATGGAAACATGGCTTGATTCATGGGCAGCAATTTAGGCTAGATTGTCTTTATTTCTAAAGGGGTAATGAGCTGATAATTAGTCCTTTTACCTAAAATAAGTCACCTACACTTGTATAAATACCACTCTTCCTCATTCGGAAGAACACACACGACATACAACGCAACTCTCACACACTTAGACACCAAAAGCAATAGTGATCCTTGTACTCAGCTCATTATCATCCAAAGTTGTAATCATATTTTTGTTATATTGAAGTTGGTGATCGGTGGTTGCCATCACCCGAGGTTTTTTATGCCGGAGATCATTAATTGATCAAGGGCTTTTTCCTCGTATAAATCATTGTGTCTTTGCATCTTTTATCACAGAAGTGATCCTTTACTTTCATAATTAACCAAGCATCATACCCCGTTTACATAAAGTTTGGTTACATTATCCTTGTGTGATTTTTGACCAAAACATTAACTAGTTAGCAAATGAAGTAATAGAAGAAGGGGGAAGACTTAGCAGCCATTTGAGAGCTGATCCAGTAAGAGTGGATCCAAATCCCTTGCATAGGCACGCTTCCTTTAACCTTTCTGGAATCGGATTGATCTCCATCCTTTCCCTGTATTGTGCTATGTGTTCCTCAGGATCCGTTGAACCATCATACAGCTTCATAGTTAGAATATGAAATCTTTTGGGTATCTCAGCATCACAAATTGGTGGTGCAAAACGAGATACCTTATGGATTCCATCTGCAATCTCCGGGATAGGTTTGACCACCCCTGGAACACTTGATATCATATCCTTCAGTTTCTGCAGTTCTTTGGCCATAGCATGGTTGATACCTGCATCCTGCATGAATCCATGGTTAGTGGTAAGAGAATTATTAAAAGTGTTACCTCCCATTGGGTTCAAGTTAGGAATACTGGATGTGAATCCATATTGCTGGGACTCTGGGATGATGGAGGGACCAGTGGAAGCAATGGTCTGCATTGGAATAAAATCTCCTTGATGGACATCTGAACTTCCTGTTTGCAAATTCTTCCAGGATCCTAGCATCTGGAGGGATCCCTGAAACTGGGATGATCCTGGAACGAAGGAGGATCCTTGAACCTGGGATGATCCTGGAACAAAGGAGGATCCTTGAACCTGGGATGATCCTGGAACAGAGGAGGATCCTTGAACCTGGGATGATCCTGGAACAAAGGAGGATCCTTGAACCTAGGATGATCCTGGAACAAAGGAGGATCCTTGAACCTGGGATAATCCTGGAACAAAGGAGGATCCTTGAACCTGCTGCGCTCCTGAGTAGGCTCCTGAATTCACGAAGGATCCCATATGCTGAGGATAGGATCCTGCTGGCTGGAAATATGAACCTGATGCCTGAGTCACTATTGCTGAGCCGAAGTGCCCTCCTCTTGGTCCACCCACATGTTGAATGTCTGGGATCTCTGATGGCTGAGAAGTAATCATCGGGGTATCAAAATTCAAAGATTTGGGCACCAGTGGAGAATGATCCTCTGCCGTTTTCTTTTGTCTCTTGAGATCTCCGATTTCCTTGAGGATCCTGTCATTAGTTTCATCCTGCCGCTGAATACGATCCCTCATCTGCAAAATCAAAGTAAACATATCACTAGTACTGGGAGCAGAAGAAGATGGAGGTTTAGAGAAAATGGGAGTAGGTCTCTTCTCAGCATTTTTCTGAGATCCAGCAGGTGGTGGAGGCAAAGGTGGAATGCCCTGAGATGAATTGACTGCAGACATCGCTGTAGAGGTATTCTTCAACGATGAAGCCATGTATGCAACGATCCGGAATGATCACCGACGGGAAACTTTCTTATGAATGAAGCACCAATTGCCCCACGGTGGGCGCCAAACTGTTTTGGTCAAAAATCACACAAGGATAATGCAACCAAACTCTCTGTTAACGGGGAATGATGCTTGTAATGATGAATAAAGAAAAGGATCACTTATATGTAAACTGCACAAGTGACACAAAGATTTATACGAGGAAAAAGCCCTTGATCAATGAATGATCTCCGACATAAAAAACCTCGGGTGATGGAAACTACCGATCACCAAACTTTAATATAATAAACAATGTTTACAACTTCGGATGGTAACGAGCTAAGTACAAGGATCACTATGGTGTAGTATGCTAGAGCGTGTAAGAAATGTGTTGTTCTCTCCAAATGCTCGAGAGTGCCCTTTATATAAGTGTGTGTGGTTGAATTTAGGTAAGTCACCTAACTACTAGCTCGTTACCCCTTTAGAAACAGAAGTAAATTTAGCCTAACTAATTGCCCGTAATTTGTGCTAAGTTTCCATATTCTCCACAACGTCTATTTCTGGTTATGCATATGTGAAATTAGTGTGAAAGATTCCTTAATAACGTTGCCAAGACCAGGTCCAACTCGTAATTCCTGCAAAACAACATTAAATTCAAAGAGAACAATCGTTAGTATGAGGATCCCCAGGATGATCCATTGTCCTGATCTTGAAGTTCTTCTGAGGATCACTATCTGCCACGGAAACAAGGATCATTATTAGGATATTAGTTAAGGATCACAGGTCATTAAAAATCCTGCCCTAACAGAAACGTTGTATCGAGTTGACTCCTTCAACGTATACTGGCAATTTTATCTCTCCCACTGTGTTTCTAGCCTCTCCACTGAACCCAACAAGCACGGTAGACTTTGAAGTGATATCCATCGGAGATACATTCATTCTCTTCAGAGTTTCTAGTTGGATTATGTTGACGGAGCTGCCATTATCAACCAGTATCCTGCGTACAAAATGGTTAGCCACATATAACGTTATTACCAGAGCATCATGATGAGGATCCTGGACAGTATCCCTGTTGTCAGCGTCAAACGTGATTATTTTGTCAGTTGTGAGGGTAGTCATCTTGACAGGTTTGTCTCCCCTCTCAGCCTTAGCTTCTTTTGCATGTCTCTTTGCCGCCGAATACGAAGTCCCACAAATGCCGGATCCTCCCGAAATGAAGTTGATTATCTTGGCATCCGCAGGAGGTGAGGGTGCTCTTTCAGGATCCTTCTCGGGATCCTACCCTTTATTTTTCTTCCTTCCTAGCAAGTCCTTCAGATATCCTTTGCTGAGAAGGTAGCTTATTTCCTTCCTCAAGGCAATGCAATCTTCCGTAACATGTCCGAAATCCTCATGGAAGGCGCACCATTTGGATTTATCCTTCCAATCAGCTTTTTGTTGATTCTTACGAGGCCACCTGGCTTTATCTCCCAGACCCTACAAATCATACATTAGTTCAGGTATATTAACAGAAAAACAATATTCAGATAATTCAGGATATTCTTCAGGATCCTCGTCTTCAACAGCATTCGCTCTCTTGTTATCATTTCTGCCATATGGCTTGGAGCGATATGGCTTATATGAGGATTCTGATTTCCTGTTGGTTGATTCGTAGGTTGAGGTAGAATTCATTTTCTCTTGCATCTTCTTGTCATCTTCCAAACGGATATATCTCAAAGCCCTGTTACGAGCTTCGTCGAGATTCCTGCAGGGATTCATTACAAGATCCTGATAAAACTGAGAATCTTTTTGTAACCCCATCTTAAAAGCTTGCACAGCTGTTGCAACATCAAGATGCGGGATATCCAAGGATTCTCGACTGAACTTGTTCACATAATCCCTCAAGGATTCCTGAGGTCCTTGAGTTATCCGGTAGAGATCACTGGTTAGTTTTTCAAAACTCCGACTACAAGAAAATTGACTGTTAAATAAATTAATCAAATGAGCAAACGAAGTAATTGAGTGAGGAGGAACGTTTAACAGCCATTTTAAGGCTGATCCTGTTAGAGTAGAACCAAATCCCTTGCACAAGCACGCTTCCTTGAGCTCCGGAGGGATAGGGTTAATCTCCATTCTTTCCCTATACTGAGCAATATGCTCCTCAGGATCCGTAGTTCCGTCGTAAAGCTTCATGTTGGGGGTTTGAAATCTCTTTGGGATCTCAGCATCACAGATAGGATGTGCAAAATGAGATATCTTATGGCTGTCTTGGGACACTTCCGGGATCGGCTGGACCACCCCAGGTACATTGGATATCATGTCCTTCAACTTTTGAAGTTCCCTAGTAAGTGCTGATGTCACACCTGTATCCTACAAAGATCCACTATTGTTAGTAGCATGAGTATTATTATTATTTGACACGTTACCCGTTGGAGGATTTTGCCCATATCCTGAAGCATATCCTGAGCTCCTCATGGTTGACATCCTGACCGAGGAGGGTATCTCGGGAGTATGATTCTGAGGAAGACTGGGCACAATATTCCCCCTGTTATCCTCAGTATACACAGCTGAACTAAAGTTCAATGCTCTGGGGTGTAATGGAGTGACATTATCCTCAGCAGATCTGCTCGAGCCAGACTTCAGGAGTTGTATTTCCCTTAAAAGCATTTGGTTTGTTTCCTGTTGCTGCCTCATTTGTTCCTGCACACTTCCAAATAAAGTAAGAATTTCATCATTAGAAGCTAGAACGGGAGCAGATTCCTGAACACTGCGGGTAGGGATAATATCCTGAGGTCGTGAAGAGGCTGACGTCCTTGGAGGAGGTGGTGGAAGCACCGAACCAGTAGTAGCAGAAGTCATAGCAGACACAGTAGAGGAATTCATGTTTGATCTTGAGGCCATTATGGACAATGTGGCAAAAAGTTTTAAAAATAGAAAACTGATTAGCGATTTGACAAAAATTTTTAGTAAAGAGAGCACCACTTGCCCCACGGTGGGCGCCAAATTGTTTTGGTCAAAAATTACCGAAGCAATTAAGTGATCAAATTAGTTAAGTGAGGTAGTGTGCTAAGAGAATGTGTTCAAAAATATGTCAATTGAGTTATTTGTAAAAACAGTTTGGGGATACGACTCAGGATATAGAGTCGTATCTGCGATCAAACAATGAGCAAAAAAGTAAAGTAAATGACACGAGATGTACGAGGAAAGCCCTTGATCAATCTAGATCGCCGGCATAAAACCTCGGGAGCTGACAATCGCAGCTGCCTTGTTCTTCTATTGCTTCAAATATCAGGATACAGTGCAGGATGTGGTGCGGATCGACTAAGTGTTACAACGTGAATTGGGTACAAGTGTGGTGATTGCAGTAATCTAGAGAGCAAGAGTGTACAAGAGTGTTAGCGAAAAGAGTGTGTGCCTTAAACTGATCCGCCACATCTATTTATAGTAAAGATAAATTAACAAACTATCCTAAACTTGCGGGATCCACCGAATATTCCTTCATCGAACGTTGTAGACCTGGTCTTTCGGGCTCAACGTCTCTTCTTCAACAAACTCGTCCGAGTCCTGAGGAGAAGAAGTCCTCTTGACCGTTAGTAAACCTCAGCCTTTAATCTGCACGTGGTTAATTAATAAACCTTAGGATAGCACCCAAGATGTTAGCAATATCCTCTTCCAGCATCCTGGTCACAAATAAACAAACAAAGGCAGGATATTGGTCAGGATATGTATGCTTAGAAAATGACCCATAACAATGATGATGATGATGATGATGATTGTTAGGGCAGGATTTTTAATGACCTGTGATCCTTACATGATATCCTAACAGTGATCCTTGTTTCTGTGGCAGATAGTGATCCTCAGAAGAGCTTCAGGAACAGGATCATGGATCATCCTAAGGATCCTCATACTAACGATTGTTCTCTTTGAATTTAATGTTGTTTTGCAGGAATTACGAGTTGGACCTGGTCTTGGCAACGTTATTAAGGAATCTTCCACGCTAATCTCGCACATGTATAACTGGAAATAGACGTTGTGGAGAATATGGAAACTTAGCACAAATCGGTAGTTTCCATCACCCGAGGTTTTTTATGCCGGAGATCATTCATTGATCAAGGGCTTTTTCCTCGTATAAATCTTTGTGTCACTTGTGCTATTTACATTTAAGTGATCCTTATCTTTATTCATCATTTCAAGCATCATTCCCCGTTACAGAGAGTTTGGTTGCATTATCCTTGTGTGATTTTTGACCAAAACAGTTTGGCGCCCACCGTGGGGCAATTGGTGCTTCATTCATAAGAAAGTTTTCTGTTGGTGATCATTCCGGATCGTTGCATACGAATACATGGCTTCATCGGTGAAGAATACCTCTACTGCGATGTCTACGGTCAATTCATCTCAGGATGAGAGATCATATACAGCAACAGGACAAGACCAATGACAGGATCCTCAAAGAAATCGGAGATCTCAAGAAACAAAAGAAAGCGGCAGAGGATCGTTCTCCACTGGTGCCCAAATCTTTGAATTTCGATACTCCGGTGGTTACTTCTCAGCCATCAGAGGTTCCAGATATTCAACATGTGGGTGGACCAAGAGGAGTGCACTTCAGTTCAGCAATAGTGACTCAGGCATCAGGTTCATACTTCCAGCCAGCAGGATCCTACCCTCAGCATATAGGATCCTTCATGAATTCAGGAGCCTACTCAGGAGCACAGCAGGTTCAAGGATCCTCCTCTGTTCCAGGATCATCCCAGGTTCAAGGATCCTCCTTTGTTCCAGGATCATCCCAGGTTCAAGGATCCTCCTCTGTTTCAGGATCATCCCAGGTTCAAGGATCCTCCTCTGTTCCAGGATCATCCCAGGTTCAAGGATCCTCCTTTATTCCAGGATCATCCCAGTTTCAGGGATCCTTCCAGATGCCAGGATCCTTGAAGAGTTTGCAAACAGGAAGTTCAGATGTCCATCAGGGAGATTTTATTCCAATGCAGACCATTGCTTCCACTGGTCCCTCCATCATCCCAGAGTCCCAGCAATATGGATTCACATCCAGTGTTCCTAACTTGAACCCAATGGGAGGTAACGCTTTTAATAATTCTCTTACCACTAACCATGGATTCATGCAGGATGCAGGTATCAACCACGCTATGGCCAAAGAGCTGCAAAAACTGAAGGATATGATATCAAGTGTTCCAGGGGTGGTCAAACCTATCCCGGAGATTGCGGATGGAAGCCATAAGATATCTCGTTTTGCACCACCAATTTGTGATGCTGAGATACCCAAAAGATTCCATATTCCAACTATGAAGTTGTATGAAGGTTCAACGGATCCTGAGGAACACATAGCACAATACAGGGAGAGGATGGAGATCAATCCGATTCCAGAAAGGTTAAAGGAAGCGTGCCTATGCAAGGGATTTGGATCCACTCTTACTGGATCAGCTCTCAAATGGCTGCTAAGTCTTCCCCCTTACTCTATTACTTCATTTGCCAATCTAGTTAACTTATTCAATAATCAATTTTCTTGTAGTAGAAAGTTTGAACGATTAACTAGTGATTTATACAGGATAACTCAAGGTCATAATGAATCATTAAGGGATTATATAACCAAATTTAGTAAAGAATCCTTGGACATTCCCAACTTGGATATAGCCACGGCTGTTGAGGCCTTCAAGATGGGATTGCTTAGGGATTCATTATTCTATGATGATCTTGTTATGACACCATGCAGGAACCTAGATGAAGTAAGGACTCGGGCACTCAGGTTCATCCGGCTAGAGGATGACAAGAGGATCCAGGAGAGAATGGTAGGATCCTCAAAACAAGAAAAGCAAGGATCCTCGTTCAAGAACAACAAATTCAAATCCTATAACAGAACTGACAACCAGAACGTGCATGCTGTTGACCAAGAAGATGATGATGAGGATTATCCTCCGATTTCTGAATATTGTTTTTCCATTGATAACCATGAACTAATCCTTGCGATGCAGAATCTAGGAGAAAAAGCCAGATGGCCCAGAAAAAATGACAAACCGGCCGCAACTAAAGACAAATCAAAATGGTGTGCATACCATGAGGATTTTGGGCATTTATCAGAAGAATGCATCGCATTGAGAAAGGAAATTGGATATCTGCTGAGCAAGGGGCATTTAAAAGAGTTGTTGGGAAGAAAAAAGCCAAGGACTCAGGATCCTGAAAGGATCCCTGAAAAAGCTCCAGCCCCTCCGGCAGATGCACAAGTGATAAACTTTATTTCTGGAGGATCAGACATCTGTGGTACATCCTTCTCAGCAGCTAAAAGGCATGCCAAGGAGGCTAAAATGGATAATGGAGAAAGACCTATTCGAACATCGAGTGTTTCAGAAGGAAAAGTCATAACCTTTGATGAGGATGATCGTGTTGACATCCAGGATCCTCATCATGATAGTTTAGTTATTACTCTTTTTATTTCTAACCATTTTGTCCGCAGGATCCTTATTGACGGAGGGAGCTCAGTAAACATTATCCAGCTAGATGTTCTGAAGAAAATGGGTATCCCTGAATCAGATATCACACCAAGATCCTCCGTGCTTGTGGGATTTAGTGGCGAAACTAAGAGAACCCTGGGGGACATCAAACTCCCAATTTATGTGGAAGGATTACATAATTATCAAAAATTTTGTGTTATTGACTGTTTATCTTGTTGTAATGTTATCCTTGGCAGGCCCTGGATACACGATATGAAGGCAGTCCCATCCACCTACCATCAATGTGTGAAGCTCCCTAGCTGTCACGGCCCCCGCCCCCGGTTTGACCCGGATCAGGAGCCGCGGGACAAGAAACACGCGGTAGTCAAGTTTACAGCGGAAGTCTTTAGCAGGATCGTTTTAATTATTGAAAATGCCCGAGTATTATTTATTTACATTTCGGGATAACCCCGTAAGTTTCATCATTTCATTATTTTACAAACATGTTTATTTATTTATATGAGCCACTACTTCAAGCTTGATGGTGCTCCGTAGCACGTGTACTGAATTCACAGTATGTCACCTGAAACATGTTGTAAAAAGGTTTTGTCAGCGGGGAAATACTGAGTGAATCATTCAGTTTTGTTTAAAACGACACATAGTTATAAATTACAGCATAAGAGCGATTACAATGGCATTATCTTATTTTATATCTGGTCTTGCCACCCGTGTGACGATGGTCATATCACTATTGGGTCCAGTCACCCAATTAGTGACGTTTTATCACTGTTAGGGCTTGTAGCCTAACCACTGTTAGGGCTTACTGCCTAACCCTGTGAGAAATTAGTAATGTGCACAATACCCCACTAACCAGCGATCAAGATAACCACGACTTAATCCCTGTAATTATAACACTTTGAAAAGAATTTGGAGTATTGTAAAACAGTTTGATAAAAAGAAGAATGACTCACATTGCAGATTTAACGGGCAAGGTATAAGCCTACTGATTAGCCTTGATTATCCTAATTCAAATAATGCATACACGCAACCAGATTAGTGATCAATACAACGATTACGATAATTCCCCGAGATCAATTTTTACAATGAATGTCCAAGTGCAATACTTCAGCTCATTTATCAAAATGACAAACGACAAAGTATAGTACTTCAACTCGTATATCGAATTATCGACAACGACAAAGTACAATGCTTCGGCTCATTATCGAATTATCGACAACGATAAAGCATAGCCTAATGTGGGCGGCACTTAGACATTCTTTGGATATATTGATCCCGGAAACTGAATCGTAATAGCGATCGAGTAATTACCCTGATTGCGGCAGCACTTCGTTATCGTGTGTGTTTAATTGTAGTAAAACAGTGATATCTCGACGTATATAAGGAATTTGATCGTCGAATTAACACCAGAATGCAAGTGCCAGACCCCTCTATTTATACCCAAAATTGGTATCTCCCGCGTGTCGCGACAGAATTCGGGGAACCTTCCGCTACTCGCCTGGGATGCCAATTTAGGGTAGGGTAGGTTCGTGTCCAATATAGCCTTGGTGAGTCATAATTCGACGAAATTCAGCTCCTTCAGCAAATTAGAAGGATAATCATAACTAGGGTTTTGCCCCCCTGAGTTTTTAGGGGCCCTGATCCTGATTCTGATGATTCTGAAAATTTTAGGGTTTGCGTAGAATCACTTGGGTTTCTCAATTAGGGTTTTCTTATGGACTAATTATCATCCTAATTATTAATTTTAATGAGAGTTGTTACATCCTCCCTACCTTAATAAAAATCTCGTCCTCGAGATTTACTAGAATAGATGAAGGTATTATTGCTTTATCTCTGATTCTAGTTCGTAGATATATTCGGGTTCTTCCTTTGAGTACACTAATATTAGTTATTTATGTGTAAGAAACTTGATTCTTCTACTTTCTATCTTAAGTGGCTTCTCTATGATTTTTAACTTTTCGTTTACCTTTTTCCCTTGAAGAGGTACTATCAGGGATTTGTCTGCTAACTATTTCTTGAGATTTGGACACATGAAATATATCGTATATCTTAGCTAATTCTTCTGATAGTTGTAAACGATAAGCTACTGGTCTTATTTTGTTGGATCACTAGAAATGGTCCTACGTATTTTAAACTTAGCTTTCCTTTCTTACTAAATCTAATAATTCCTTTCCAAGGAGATATTTTTAGTAATATTTTGTCTCCAACTCGAACTCCAACGACTTTTGTTTATAATCGGTTTCAGTGATACTAAATATTACGGTTGGATTTACTTAGGATTTCTTTTTCCTCATGTTTAATTCTTGTTGCTCAAATATGTATCTTAAATTCTTATGACTTGTATGGATAGTAAACTTACCTTTTTACAGATAATGTTTCCTAATCTTAAGGGTAAATTTATGGCTTTTAATGTTTAGATTTACAGGTGAAATGGCTTTCTTTGCTTCTTGCACAATATTATTTATCCTGACGAAATCTGTGTCAATTGTAAAAGTCAACCTAAGGTTTGGTTAAAGGTAAATTAAGGACTTGGCAAAATGAAGTATTTATAAAACTTTGGTTTGCTCTAGAGTCAAATAATTCTTTTGCCTAATCGTCGGAAACTTTAAAACGTACCAACTATGATGTCAGGAATTAGTTCAGCTTCCTGAGTAGTCAATTGAAAAGCTCTTGCATTTCTCTTGGTAGTCCCTTCTGCAGATTTTGCCTTCTCGTTTGCTGGATTGCCTAATTTCGGGCAGTTAGTTTTGTAATGTCCAGCTTCTCCGCAATTGTAGCAGGTTATTGCCTTCTTTTTCCTGCAATCCTCTTCCCGATGTCCTGGAATTTTGCAGAAATTGCAATATTCTTTGCATTTTCCAAAATGCCTTCTGTTGCAAGTGTCACAAAATGGGATAGTAGGAAATCGCTCATGTCCTCTTTTCCTGAGATGGTTATTACTACCTACATGGAATTCTTGGGAAATTTTCTGGGCTAAATCCTTCCTCCTATTTTCTTCCCGAGTGCGTACCAGTCCGTCAGTTAGGGTGTTGGCTAATTCTACCGCATCGTCAATTGTACGAGGTCTCGCAGCTTTGACAATGTCACGAATTTCGCTAATTAAACCCCAGATATAGCGAGATATAAGTACCGGTTCCGGCGAAGCCAGTGTAGGTACAATTCTAGCATACTCAAAGAATTTTGAAGTATACCCTCGACAATCTACGTCCACCATTCGGTGACTTAAAAACTTATTTGCCATTTGCTCTTTCTCATATTCGGGATAAAATTTTCTTTCTATTAATCGCTTAAATTCTTCCCAACCTATGGCATAGGCTATGTCACTTCCTTTGGCTTGTAACACGGTATTCCACCATTCTAATGCTTCTTCTTTGAAAAGGTGTGACGCATACATAACCTTATCTTCCTCAATACACTTACTTATTCTGATCACTGCCTCGGTTTTCTCTAACCAACGCAGTGCCGCAGTTGCCCCTTCATTGCCTGCGAATTCTACAGGTTTACAGGCAAGAAACTCCTTATAAGTGCAACCAGGTGTTGCAACTTTCTTTTTCTTAGGGAGCGGAGCTCGTCGCGGTTCATTATCATGATTAGTATGATCATTACCTCCGTTTACGCTATTACTGAAATTATCTTCAGAAATACGTTTACTAGGAATGATTTGCTGTGGTTCTATGGGATTTTTAACAGCATTGACAATTGCTGGAATAGCGTTTGCTATCCCTTGAGCAATTATTGTTGGAATAGTGTTGGCTATCCCTTGAGCAACAATATTTTCTATATCCTGCCTAGTCATATATTGACCCCCTGACTGTTGCTCAGATTGATTACCTTCGTTAACTGGTTCATTATTAGCGTGTTCCATTGGATAACTGATTTATAGATAAATAATTAGTATACAAGAAATAATCCAATGTTACACTTAATTGCACATAATCACGTGAATCCAATTCTGTAAATTTTCTAAGATTTTATTATATCATGCTTCTATATACAATCGTTTTATTATTTATTTTACACATACTGGTTTTATTTATTACTATTATATAATCGTAATTTCATAAATTCCCGATCCTTTTGCTAAATAATAGTCTAGTAACGGTATTTCCTTGGATCGTATTTCCAGGAGATTTGTTTTCCAATCTCTTGAATCCTATTCCCAATATTTATTAGTTCCTGATCCAAGTGGTGAAGTCTAGCTGTATTCTCGTTACTCTTTGGTGGATTTGGTAAAGGTTTCAGTTGGAACTGAGGAAAAAGCTTATAGGGATTATTCTGTAATTGTATTTCATGAGTCAACCATTCGTCTATGTCGAAAGGTCGTGAGTGTACTGAAAGGTTCAGAATAACTGGGTCTGAATTTATTGATAGTTGTGTTTCATTAATAGTATTGATAGTATTATAGTCTGTTAATGTAAAATCTAACTCTTCTTGAGATGGTAATCCCTCAATTTGCCTAGAACTTTCTTCAATTTCTGTTTTCTTAGGCTTGAGAGGTAAAGCATTAAATTCTATAGGTTCCTCTATGTCTGGTATATATCCATTGAAATCTCTGGAAACTTCTACTCTTACTGGATAGAGATTTAAATTCTGAAGGGCATCAGACAAATCACTCATGCTGTTTAAAAATACATACACAATTTATTAAATCAGAATTTATAACAGATTTTGACTTTATCTACCAAAACAACTAGAATGTAAAGCATCCCATGTTTTATTTATAAGTTTATTTATTTACGGAATAAAGCTTCTAAACTGTAGATAATGAAAGGACTAATACTTTGGTTCAAATTTATTAAAAATTTGTATTCATTGCTACGTTGACTAGTATATAAAGATCTGTCCATACTGTATATAATTAGTCAGATAATAAAACACATAATCACAGAATAGCAATTCATAAAATTAAGTATTTTCTAAATATTTGATAGGCTTAAATCAGTGGCTTGATTAGTGGCTCTGATACCACCTCTTTCCTGTCACGGCCCCCGCCCCCGGTTTGACCCGGATCAGGAGCCGCGGGACAAGAAACACGCGGTAGTCAAGTTTACAGCGGAAGTCTTTAGCAGGATCGTTTTAATTATTGAAAATGCCCGAGTATTATTTATTTACATTTCGGGATAACCCCGTAAGTTTCATCATTTCATTATTTCATTATTTTACAAACATGTTTATTTATTTATATGAGCCACTACTTCAAGCTTGATGGTGCTCCGTAGCACGTGTACTGAATTCACAGTATGTCACCTGAAACATGTTGTAAAAAGGTTTTGTCAGCGGGGAAATACTGAGTGAATCATTCAGTTTTGTTTAAAACGACACATAGTTATAAATTACAGCATAAGAGCGATTACAATGGCATTATCTTATTTTATATCTGGTCTTGCCACCCGTGTGACGATGGTCATATCACTATTGGGTCCAGTCACCCAATTAGTGACGTTTTATCACTGTTAGGGCTTGTAGCCTAACCACTGTTAGGGCTTACTGCCTAACCCTGTGAGAAATTAGTAATGTGCACAATACCCCACTAACCAGCGATCAAGATAACCACGACTTAATCCCTGTAATTATAACACTTTGAAAAGAATTTGGAGTATTGTAAAACAGTTTGATAAAAAGAAGAATGACTCACATTGCAGATTTAACGGGCAAGGTATAAGCCTACTGATTAGCCTTGATTATCCTAATTCAAATAATGCATACACGCAACCAGATTAGTGATCAATACAACGATTACGATAATTCCCCGAGATCAATTTTTACAATGAATGTCCAAGTGCAATACTTCAGCTCATTTATCAAAATGACAAACGACAAAGTATAGTACTTCAACTCGTATATCGAATTATCGACAACGACAAAGTACAATGCTTCGGCTCATTATCGAATTATCGACAACGATAAAGCATAGCCTAATGTGGGCGGCACTTAGACATTCTTTGGATATATTGATCCCGGAAACTGAATCGTAATAGCGATCGAGTAATTACCCTGATTGCGGCAGCACTTCGTTATCGTGTGTGTTTAATTGTAGTAAAACAGTGATATCTCGACGTATATAAGGAATTTGATCGTCGAATTAACACCAGAATGCAAGTGCCAGACCCCTCTATTTATACCCAAAATTGGTATCTCCCGCGTGTCGCGACAGAATTCGGGGAACCTTCCGTTACTCGCCTGGGATGCCAATTTAGGGTAGGGTAGGTTCATGTCCAATATAGCCTTGGTGAGTCATAATTCGACGAAATTCAGCTCCTTCAGCAAATTAGAAGGATAATCGTAACTAGGGTTTTGCCCCCCTGAGTTTTTAGGGGCCCTGATCCTGATTCTGATGATTCTGAAAATTTTAGGGTTTGCGTAGAATCACTTGGGTTTCTCAATTAGGGTTTTCTTATGGACTAATTATCATCCTAATTATTAATTTTAATGAGAGTTGTTACATCAGCCCTTGGGGAATAGTCAAGATCGATAGTGATCAGCAGGAGGCTAAGGATTGTTACACCTCATCAATGAAACCAGCCTCGAAATCAAGGGAGCAATAGCAATTAAAGTATCCTCCAAGGAATGTCTTGGAGGCGAGAGAGCAGGATGTGGTCGAAATCCTCATGGATCCTGATGATCCTGAATCCAAAATCTGTATCGGATCAGGGATCCTTGGCAAGATGAAAGAAGACCTTGTATCCTTCCTCAAAAGAAGAAAGTCTACCTTTGCATGGAAACCTGAGGATATGACAGGTATATCTAAGGATATTATCACTCATAAACTTGGCATTGACAGGTCATTCAAACCAATCCATCAAAAAAGGAGGAAGTTTACACCAGAAAGAAATGCCATTATCCAGGAAGAGGTAGAGTGATTGCTACGAGCAGGTATGATTAGAGAAGTAAAGTATCCAAGATGGCTGGCCAATGTGTTTGTTGTTCAAAAGAAAAATGGAAAGTGGAGGGTATGTGTCGATTTCACTGATTTAAATAAGGCATGTCCCAAGGATCCTTTCCCATTACCCCACATTGACTCCATGGTGGATGCAACGGCGGGTCATGAACTGTTAACTTTTATGGATGCCTCATCTGGATTCCAACAAATTCAGATGGAACCATCTGACCAAGAGGATACGGCTTTTATGACCCCAACCGGTTTATATTGTTATATTGCTATGCCGTTTGGATTAAGGAATGCAGGTGCAACATATCAAAGGCTGGTGAATATGATGTTCAAGGATCAGATTGGACAGACTATGGAAGTGTACATAGATGATATGGTGGTGAAATCCATAAAAGCTGAGGATCACCTAAGAGACTTGGAGGAAGCATTTGATATCCTTGACAGATATAACATGAAGCTTAATCCTTCAAAATGTCACTTTGGTGTTAAAGCAGGTAAATTCTTAGGATATATGGTAACCAAGAGGGGCATTGAAGCAAGCCCGGAACAAATCAAAGCATTGGTGAATATCAAATCTCCTGCCAACGCTAAGGATGTGCAAAGGCTAACAGGCAGGATAGCAGCTTTAAACAGATTTATATCCAAATCCTCAGAGAAGTGTAAAGATTTCTATGATATCCTAAGGAAGAACAAGAAATTTGAGTGGACTGAGAAGCATGAGAGTGCTTTACAAGCCCTCAAAGAATACCTATCCTCAGCTCCAGCGTTGATGAAACCAGAAAAAGGAGACGTGTTATCCTTATATCTTGCGGTATCCTCAAAAGCAATAAGTGCAGTCCTTGTTAAGGATCATGAAGGTACACAATATCCTGTCTATTATGTAAGTAAGAGTCTACTTGATGCTGAATCCAGGAAACCAGAGATGTCCGGAAGGATGGCTAAGTGGGCAGTAAAGCTTAGTGCCTATGATATAAGATATGAGCCTAGAACAGCAATCAAATCCCAAGCATTAGCAGACTTTGTGGCTGATTTCAGTAGTGATTTACAAAAGGAAGCCGAATTGGAAGTCCAGCAGCTGGAGGAAACCAAGGATCCTTGTATACTACATACTGATGGATCCTCAAATGTCAAAGGCACGGGGCTTGGTATACTACTAAAATCGCCACAGGGGGACATAATACCCCACTCCATAGCTTGTGAGTTCCAAGCCACTAACAATGAGGCTGAGTATGAAGCCTTGATTGCTGGTTTGCAAATTTCTAAGCATATGGGGATCAGGTATCTTGAGGTATACGTGGATTCATTGTTAATCACTAATCACATTAATGGATCCTATGCTGTTAAAGGTGAAAAACTAACTAAATATTTAGAGATAGTCAAAGAATTGGCACTCTCCTTTGTTTTCTTTAGTTTGACACAGGTACCAAGGGAAGAAAATACAGAAGCTGATGCATTGGCTAATCTAGGATCATCTTTGAAGATCCCAGAGGATATAAGTATCCCCATCATCCATATCCTGGCTCCTGCTATTGAAAATCAAGTGGCCATGGAAATAGAAGAGGATTCTGCAATGATCCCTAGTGAGGATACTCAATCTTGTTCAGGATCATGGATCTCACCAATCATGAGATACTTACAACACGGAGAGATTCCTATGGGAGAAAACCCTAGGGCTTTCAGAATTAAGGTATCTCAATTCACAATCTTAAATAATATGCTGTATAAGCGGTCTCTTGCAGGACCATATTTAAGATGTATCGAGGATCCTGAAGTTCAAGAAGTTTTAAAAGACTTCCATGAAGGAGATTGTGGAAACCACACTGGGGGCAGGGCATTGTTCTCAAGGATCTTAAGGACAGGATACTACTGGCCAACTATGAAAAGGGATGTTGTGGAGTATGCTAAGAAGTGTGATCCTTGTCAAAGACACAGCAATATCCTTCATCAGCCGGCTGAATTTCTACACCCTATATCCTCCTCTTGGCCATTAATGAGATGGGGGATGGATATAGTTGGCAAGCTCCCTAAGGCACCTGGTGGAAAAGTGTTCATGCTTGCTATGACTGATTACTTCTCCAAGTGGATAGAGGCTAAAGCTTTTGCACAAGTCAGAGAGAAGGAAGTTATATCCTTTATTAAGAGAAATATTATAACTAGATTTGGCATTCCTTCTGAAATTATATGTGATAATGGTTCCCAATTTATTGGGGGCAGAACTACTAACTTTTGTGACAGCTGGGGGATTAAGATGATAACATCAACACCAGTCCACCCACAAGCTAATGGTCAAGCAGAATCATCCAACAAGATCATCATCAACAATTTGAAGAAGAAACTTGGATCCAAGAAGGGGAAATGGGCAGAAGAATTACCTTATGTGCTTTGGGCTGATAGGACAACCCCCAAGAATGCTACTCGTCAAACACCATTCTCTTTGGTATTTGGGGCAGAATCAGTGATCCCCACAGAAATGGTGGTTCCAACTGCTAGAACAAGTACCCGTGATCCTGAGGAAAATGATGAGAACCTGGTTCAAGACTTGGATACTATTGAGGAAATCAGGGATTTGGCTAGGATAAGGATGGCTAGCTACCAACAAAGAATGGCTGGTGCTTACAACAAAAATGTCAGGATAAGGAAATTCCAAGTTGGGGATATGGTATTGAGAAAAGCATTCCAGAATACCACCAATCCTGCTGATGGAAAATTAGCACATAAATGGGAAGGCCCTTATTTAATTGAAGCTGAAGCAGGAAAGGGGGCTTATAGATTGCTAACCATGGAAGGTGATTTGCTACCGAGAGCCTGGAATGCTGTCCACTTGAAGAAATATTTCATGTAAGCAGGATCCTCCTGGCACATATGATCCTTACATTAGAGGTATCCTTGAAGGATCCTTGAGGTGTCAATGATCCTTACTCCGGTAATATCCTAATCTAGAACTATTTCTGTTTCTTATTTTCTTATTCAAGGATGAGGATCATGTATCCTTTATCCTTCTCTCATAAGATTTTGAGTTTTGATAGTCCAGGTATCCTTAGCATATTCAGAAGCAATTCAGATCCTTGGGTTTAACCCAGTTGTTTGGGCTTGTCCCCAGTTATCCTTGGGCTTGTCCCCAGTTTCGCCTGTAGCGCACGATGATCCTGGTATAGTTCAAGTCTTTGGGACCAGTACTCACTTTAGGGGCTGATAATTCCATTGTACTGGCTATACCTAGGATCCTACTTATAATGGTAGACGTACCATACATCCGTTCCTAAGGTTTCTAACATCTTCACGTTAGCTAAGGTTTTGGCATCATCATGTCACTAAGTTTGGATAGTCGCCAGTAAGGGCCATACTCCAGTTTACATACGATCCTAGGGCTTGTCCCCAGTTATCCTTGGGCTTGTCCCCAGTTATCCTTGGGCTTGTCCCCAGTTATCCTTGGGCTTGTCCCCAGTTATCCTTGGGCTTGTCCCCAGTTACTAACTCTTATCTTATATTGGCTTAGTCCCAAGTTACGCTCTATTTCAGGTCCTTGAAGTTAAACAACTAAGGATCCCTGATCCTTATTTCTCTCTAAGGTTTATCTTATAGTTATCCTGATTATGGTAAGGATCCCAACTTGGATCCTCAGGTATGATCCTTAACTATTTTTATCTTATTCATTGTTTATTTAAATAACCCTTATACTTTGACAACTGAACTTATGATCCTTAAAACATACACTACCTTTTGGGATTTTTCGACTATAGGATATTTGATCATGGATCATATCCTAAATGCTTTCAATCTGAGTTATTCAAAGTAACCTATTTAATAAGTATACATCAAGACAATTAAAAATTAAAAAGGATAACAACACAGGATAAGCGACAAAAGTTAAGATTTTATTTATTAAGCATAAAGACTAACCCTTCATAGGTTGTCAAAATTACCTACCCCGAGCATCTACCAGCAATACGTGGCCCGTCCGCTGGGGTAGGTAAAGGGTGTCCATGATAATAGTTTTCAAGTTGTGCAGGAAAATAAAGGCGGCAGGATCACAATGGTTTCATCCCCCAAACAGAGGATCCCTCCACCATATGCAATCCTACCTATCGTCTGAAGGATCCTTGATCCTTAACCCTAAAACTATTGTTCATAAGTACAGACCATAAACTGTTCAAACAACCACCAAACAAACAAACAAAAAATTGGGCTCCGGCTATGTCTAGAAATTTCCTTCATCGCCCAATCCTGCAGCTTAATCCTTCGCTGCATCATCACCACCAGCTCCACTTGCCTCACCACCCTGATCCTTGCCAGTGCCTCCAGCCTCAAGCGTCAAGATCTCCTCAGCATCTTCATCGTCCTCCAGTTCAGCCAGCCTTGCTTTCCAGCCCTCCACATCCCAGGTGCTCTTGTCAAAAGCAGGATCCTGAGCTTCCATGGCCATTTGCAGCTGGATCTTGTACATTGCTATGGCGGCAGAAACCTTAGCATCCTGGGTGATCTCGTGCTTCTCATAGTCAAAGTTGATCAGCATTTTGGCAGCTTCATTCTTGGTGGCCTGGAGCTCCTTCTGAAGATCGGCTATCTTGAGATCCTTCAGCACTGCAACCTGTTGAAGATCAGCAATCTGGCGATCCTGATCCTCAACGTGGCCAACATATGTCTCTATCTCAGCAAATTTCTGCAAGGAAGACAAAGGAATGACATCAGAACCAAGTGATCCTCAAAACTAGCAGGATACACAAGCAGGGACAGTGATCCTTACCTCATTAAAATAGTCCACGAACTGTTGGCGGATCAAGGGAAGGCCTTGCAGATCCTCAGCCTCGGAGGTCTTTCTCTTCTTGCCTCCCTTTCCTCTGAGGGGTGCTTTAGGGACCGAAGCAGTTGGGCTAGCAGCAGGAGTCTTCTTCTTAGAGGATTTGACGTTAGTAAGATCAGTGATGCTGAACTTCGAGGCAGATTTGGTGGATTTTCCAGCACCTATACAACCAAAACAAGATAAGTATCTTAATTTTATTTGACTCTCATTATATAATTACTCCTTAAATAAGGATACTTACTTGACATTGTGACAGAAGCAGAGGATACTTCCTGAGAATCCTGGGTGGTAATCTTGAAAGTTCTTATTTCAGGATCAAGCTTCTTGAAGGCCAAGAGTCTCTCTTTTGCAGCAGGAGTCAACTTAAGATGTGAAACAGAGATAGCTGCACAACAAGAAAACAAAAGAATGTCAGTGATCCTTATACTAAAGGATAAGTTCTACGGTGATCCTTCCCAGGATCCTCTATCCTACCATGGGTAGGCCACTTCTTGGGTAAATCCTTCCTATCAGGGATGGTATCTCTCCTCACAAAAAAGAACCGCCGCTTCCAGTTAGTATCATTCTTGGTAGCCTTGAAGATCGGATGCTCCTCCCCAGGTCTACGTTTGAACAGATAACGATGGGAACCAAAGGTGGTCAGATCGTACAGCTCACCTAACTCGGCCATACCTAAGTCTATCCCCTCTTGCTCGATGATCCTCTCAAGGGTATACAAAACCCTCCAGATCATCGGCATAGCCTGGATATAAGATATGCCGGTCAAAGAGAAGAAGGCTTGGATGAAGGCTGGAAAGGGATACGTGTAACCCATGGCAAATGGGGTCACAGGAAAGGCAACCCATGAATCGGAGGTGTGATCGCTCAGGGCAGAAGGATCATAGGCTTTGAACACAGTATTTGCAGGAAAACGACACCGAATCCTGTCAGTCTGAGGATCAGTGAAGATACAGCGTTCTTTAGCAGAATTTGTAATGATCCCTTGACTCTTGAAGGGGCTTTCCTTCTGAAGATCCTTGGCAGGGGAATTCCGGAGCAACATTTTGAACAAAATAGATACGAGAAGAAAAACAGAGCAAGCAAGAAAGAAGATGAAGGGGAGAATACCTGTTCAAATCCTCTGAATGCGGTTATAAAGGGAGAAGTTCTTGATTTTAAATGCAAACGATCCTATCCCTATCTCTATTTATAATCATGATTTGTCAGGGCTGTCACCTCCGTGACGTCAGGATTGCAACGGATAGTTCGTTTACAACGGCTATATATCCGTTGAGTTAGCTACAGATAAGATCAGCAAAATATAACTCGTTAATATTATATAATTACTCTTTATATTTTGGGGGCAATTGTTAGGGCAGGATTTTTAATGACCTGTGATCCTTACATGATATCCTAACAGTGATCCTTGTTTCTGTGGCAGATAATGATCCTCAGAAGAGCTTCAGGATCAGGATCATGGATCATCCTAAGGATCCTCATACTAACGATTGTTCTCTTTGAATTTAATGTTGTTTTGCAGGAATTACGAGTTGGACCTGGTCTTGGCAACGTTATTAAGGAATCTTCCACGCTAATCTCGCACATGTATAACCGGAAATAGACGTTGTGGAGAATATGGAAACTTAGCACAAATTACGGATAATTTGTTAGGCTAAATTTACTTCTATTTCTAAAAGGGGTAACGAGCTAGTAGTTAGGTAACTTGCCTAAATTCAACCACACACACTTATATAAACGGCACTCTCAAGCATTTGGGGGGACGACACATTTCTCACACGCTCTAGCATACTACACCATAGTGATCCTTGTACCTAGCTCGTTACTATCCGAAGTTGTAAACATTATTTGTTATATTGGAACTTGGTGATCGGTAGTTTCCATCACCCGAGGTTTTTTATGTCGGAGATCATTCATTGATCAAGGGCTTTTTCCTCGTATAAATCTTTGTGTCACTTGTGCAATTTACATTTAAGTGATCCTTATCTTTATTCATCATTTCAAGCATCATTCCCCGTTACAGAGAGTTTGGTTGCATTATCCTTGTGTGATTTTTGACCAAAACAATGATGATGATTGTTCTACAGTTATTTGCAGTGTCATTGTTTCACAATACAGAAGTATGTGTTTTTTGCTACTCCAGTTTTAAAATTTTGAATTCTTAATTTTCAAGTGATATACTCTAATTCTCGGTTTATATTTCAGTTTAATCCCAGTTGTTTTAAATTCATACAATCTGTTGCGGGTTATTATAGGTTTGTATTAAAAGAAGCATAAAGTTAAATTAAACACAAAGAAAGATTATTAATAATGTTCATTTAAATGATGATTATGTATATGATTTTGGGCAGATGATGATGATGCAGAACCCGCAGTAGTTCCTACTAAACGCAAGAAAGGATCTGCTACTGCTGCATCTTGATCTGTTCACGAGAGATCAGGTTTCTAGAAACCTGATGTTGATGTATTGAGTACTTCCGTGGAGTTCATGGCGATTGTCGAAGATATACATGGATGGAGTTTAAAGCTAAAAGCACCAAATTTGTAGCTAAAAGCACTAAATTTTTGCTGTTAGGTTCGTAAATTTCTTGGTGGTGTTGTTAGATTTTAAAGTTTGGTTATAATTTTAAGCTGAATTGGTATTATTATCTAATTTTTATTATCATCTGATTATTGTAGATTGGTACTTTTGATGTATAAGTGAAATTGTTTCTGAGTTTAATTAGATTATGTTGATATTGTATCAATTTCTGTTAGTGTATACAGAACATCTGCTCTAAATCATCATCTGCTGATCTAACGGCTGTTTGACTTGCTACTGTTGTCAATTGCTATCATCTGTTGTTGCCAACATCTGATTGACTTGCTACTGTTGGAAACAGGAGAGGCTTAAACGGATGTTCGCAATATCTTTGTATTCCAAATGAATAGATTTTTTATCTGAGTCATGACTAAATGATGATTGCTGAGGCTGTTTGACTTGCTACTGTTGTCAATTGCTATCATCTGTTGTTGCCAACATATGATTGACTTGCTACTGTTGGAAACAGGAGAGGCTTAAACAGATGTTCTCAATATCTTTGTATTCCAAATGAATAGATTTTTTATCTGAGTTATGACTAAATGATGATTGCTGATGTGTCAATTTTTATTCTTCTGAGATTTTTTATCTGAGTTAAAATACATTTAATTTCAAACTACTGCTCTATATTTAAATGTCAAAGGTCTGGCCCACATTCAAGAGTGTAAACTACTGCCCATAGCTAAGAAAGTATAACTTAGCAGATGTTTCCTTTGGTAAACATATACCATAGCCGTGGTTTTGAAATTGCCGGTTATTTCAAATTCAAAATGCCTCGGGATATGTACTTTGCAATTAATGCACGTCACTCAATCACTTCTTTCTTATGTTAAAGGCATCTTATAGGTAAATGAATAGGTTATTTTTAATTATAAGAATGTGTTTAATTTTATATTTTTCCCATGTAAATGCATTAAAAGCCTAACGACTGTCGCATCATATTCTTTAGTCATAACCGCCTTCATTGGGTATATAAAATACATTGGGTAGTGGTTTTGATCATTACCGTTTTCATCCATCTACTCAATCATCTTCAATAGTTTGTTGACGAGATTTTCACAAGGCACTCTTCAAAATGGAAAAAATTGGGTTTCAAGTGATTGTTGACAAGATTTTCACAAGGCTCTCTGCAGAATATATTGGCCGTTTCAAATGTCTTTCCAAGAATTTTGAGAGCGAATTGTCAAGTCATGCATTTCAGATGATGCATGCTCTCCGAAGAGGAGATTCAGTACAAAAGAAACTACTATCCTTTAAAGACACGTCAATTGTCATTGACGACGTAGTTGCTGGTACTTTGGATGTTGTTAGAAGCAAAACCTTAAGTTTTCCTAACAATGTCCACCCTAGCAACTTATTTATTCTATCGTCATTTAATGGTTTGTTGTTAGTTTGCAATCAAGACAGTGGCTGTCAGTTGATTCTTTGGAATCCAACTACCAGGCGCTATAAGGTTTTGTGCGATGATTACTTCAGTTACAATCATCATCGAAACTCTGATACTGGTGGAATTTATTTTGATCAGTTCAATTATCTGAAAGTGCTGAACATCATATGTTACCGTAATGTAACTGCTGCTCGTGTTTACTCACGACGTCGTGAGTCATGGAGAACAATAAATTTCGGTAGCGTAAACAATTATGGTTCAAGTGGTTATTCATGGTCTACGGGAGTTTATGCTGATAAAACCATATATTTTATGGTTTCAAATTATTGGTATCCACTAGGTGAGAGGAACATCGTTGCTTTTGATGTTCTAAGTGAGACTTTCAGAATGCTTCATTTTCCCGAGAGTATTGTACTCAATCCTTGCCAAGGGCATTTTTTGACCATCGCAAAGAGGCTGCATATGATTATTATTGGAAAGTCTGCTGAGCTAACTGCTGATTTGCTCAGATATGAAGAAGAAGGCTGGATGAAGGTGTTTGTTTTCAATAATCCTCGTGTAGTTGATTATGTAGATAGGCGTCGAAGGACTAATATAACTGAAGACAACAAATGGCTGACAACAAGCATTTGGGGGGATATGATTGAAATTGATCTCAGCAACGAACTTCTGAAATACCTCCAACATGTTGACAACTTCAATGGTCCGAAAGGAGCTTTACTTATCGAAACTACTGTTTCACCAATTGATTAGGAATTAGGATCCTGTATTTTACTGAATGCTATTTGCTGTTTTGACAATTGTATTTTATATATAATTAGTTATGTTAAAATTATTAATCAAAGCTCTGTTATTTGCTGCGTTAAAATTTTATTGAATGAATATTGATGTTTGAGAGTGTAAAAGCTTGTAATATTGGCAAAGGTCTGTTTAAATGATCAAAGATCTTTTATTGCAAACAGATGTTTCAAAATAAAACAGTGGTTGATACATCTGTTGACTTGGGTCAACAGATGGATGAATTTTGTATGTTGTTTGACACTTGTAGTTTTATATAATTAGTTATGTTAAAATTATTAACCATGTTTGTTATTTAAATTAAGTAAATAAATATTTAGGTTTGTGAGTGTAAGAGCTTGTAATATTGGCAAAGGTATGTTTAAATGATCAAAGCTCTGTTATTGGGAACATATGTTTGAAAATAAAACAGTGGTTGATACATCTGTTGACTTTGGTCAATAGATGTATGAAAACAGATGTTTGTAACTACTGTTGAGAAAACTGTGGTTGAAACCGCTGTTTTGTTAAAATGGTGGTTTAAAACCACTGTTGTGTTAAAATAGTGTTTTGTGGAGGTTGAAGGGGATTGAAATGACTGATGGGTTAAAATATTGTTTTTTTTGGAGAAGGAAGATTCTTGAATTACTGTTTATATAATGACTATAGTTAAAGCTCAGTGTTTTAATCCACTAATAGACTATCCACTGATAGTTATAGTCAGCTACTGTTTTCATTTCAGCACTGTAATATTGGCAAAGGTATGTTTAAATGATCAAAGCTCGGTTATTGGGAACATATGTTTGAAAATAAAACAGTGGTTGGTACATCTGTTAACTTTGTTCAACAGATGGATGAAAAATAGATGTTTGGAACTACTGTTGAGAAAATTGTGGTTGAAACCACTGTTTGGTTAAAATGGTGGTTTAAAACCAGTGTTGGGTTAAAATAGTGTTTTGTGGATGTTTAAGGGGAATGAAACGACTGATGGGTTAAAATATTGTTTTTTGGGAGAAGGAACATGCTTGAACCACTGTTTATAAAATGACTGTTGTTAAAGGTCAGTGTTTTAATTCACTGATAGTCTATCCACTGATAGTTATAGTCAGTTACTGTTTTCATTTTCAGCACTGTAAACTACTGATATTGATTCATCAGTGGTTTCCTAACAACTGTCATCCATTATTCATCAGAGGTTCTCACGTGGACAGTACTTAGCCGTCAGATCTTTTGTATCCGCTGCCACGTCAGCATTCACTTTTTCCACCTATAAAACCCTGATCAAAACCCCAAACAGGGTTTTGACTGTCGAGTCGAATTCAAAATTCCTTTCAAAAGCAGTTTTCATCAAATTCTCTCAAATCACTCATCTTCTTCCTTCGTTCTTAACTACCTTTGATTTATCATGGATCTGCCATTCAAAATCCGTCATAACTACGTGAGTACACTTGCAAAAACACGAAAAAACACAGGTTTTCATTCCGTGATTGACGCACTTTCATCTTCAAAGTATAAAACTTTGTTGACTTGCAATGAAACCATCTACGTGGATACCCAACAAGAGTTCTGGAAAAATGCAAAGCTTGAAACTAAGGACAAAAAGACCTTAGCTATTACTTCATCAATAAGGGGAATTCCAGTGGTCATCACACCTCAAACCATTTCAGAGGTTTTTGAAATCAATGATCTTACAGGTAAAAGCTCTTTCCCAAAAACAGAGTACCAAACTGATTTCTCTGAGAGAGGGTATGAAGAAGAAATGAAAAAGGATACTTTAGAAAAGGGCAGTTTTCCTCCTGCTCCGAGGTTTTTATTTCATACCATCCTGATGTGTGTGTCAAATTAAACAACAGCTTTTAATGAAATACCACTGAAAATTCAATACCTGGGCTATGCTATCATGGCTGAACAAAATTTTAACTACTCTCAGGAAATTTTCAATGATATGGCTAAGAATGTTAATAAAAAATCATTTTTATTATTTCCAAGGTTTTTAAGTTTTTATCTTCAAAAGAAATTTTCAAAGGATAATGCACATGTGCTTATCCAAGGAAATCCTATTCAAATAAACAGTCTAACTTCTGAAACATTCACAAGGCTGTCAAAACCTTTAAAAACCCAAACAGAGGTACCTAAGCAGAATTTAGCAGTAACAACTGCTCCTCAGGCCCCTGTTGTTGAGCCCACTGCTCCTGGTGATCACAGAAGCACAACTACATATGTGAAACCCACACAAAAAATCACCAAAAAGACCAAAAAGAAAACTATCCAAAAGCCCTCCAAACCCACCAAAAAGGTGACTCTGGAAGACGAGATCCCAGAGGTAACACCTGTGACAACACAAAAGTCACCTGAAACCACTGCTGCTACTTCCTCACAGCAGATGGAAGAAAGATCTCAACCTTAGCCTAAAACTCCTCCTGCATCCTCTCAAAAGGATCAGGTTGTATCAACAGGGACACCACAATCAATGATACCTCTGTTGGATGCACTTGATATAGCTCAGATAAAAATCGGTTCTTCTCAATCACCTGTCAATGAGAATATACCACAACAAGTGACTGAGTCTGGTGTCTCTATCTCTGTTAACCCACCAACAGTTGAAGAAGCTACACTGCAAGAATTACAAGTAATTCCTGTCAGTAGTTCAAGAGGAGCAGCTACTACTGGTGTTGAACCCACTGGTTTACACCTGGATAGTAGTTTCATTAGTGAGACTCCCTTGAAGGCAATTTCTTCTTTGGGAACCATAGTGTCCACTAGTGTGTTTCCATTATACGCTGGTGACCTTAAAATGGTAAGCTCTGCTGAAGAAAGAAGTCCCCAGTACCGAGAACAAGGGGCATCAGTGGATGATTTTTGGGAAACTTTTCCGAAGTCAACCACTGATACAACCACTGCTAGTGGGAAATCGGATGATCCCATTAACTTGGGTGATGGTTTAAAGTACAAAGAATTGACGGAGAGGGTTGATAAACTTGACACATATGTTGCAGAAATCAAAACTATGCTGCAACAGTTGTTACAAGCTCAAAAGGCTACACCCACTGCTGCACCATCCGCAACATCTGATCCATCCGCTGCTGAGATATGGCATCTGTTTCAACCTCTGTTTCACAAACAAAGACAATATGCAGATCAACAGCATGAAGTTCAACTTCAAATGGTCAGAAATGTCATGGAAGCTAGGTACAAAGATACTCAAGCAGATATCAAAGCCATTAAAGCTCATCTGCTTCAAACTACTGGCACTGCTCCTCCTTCAATCATCTATGTTGAAAATCCTGATGATGTCAAAAAGTGGGAGAAAACTAAAGGGAAGAAGGGAAAAGAAGATGGTTTATACATGCCACCATATCGAATGTCCAAACTTGTGGTAGAAATCCCAAGGCCAGATGATTCCAAAAAGGTTGATGAGACTCAAAATGCATTTGCTGCATTAAAGGCAAACATGAAAGGGTCTAAAAAGTTTGAGGAGGAGAAGAAAGTTTTGATGGAAAAATAAGAGCAGGGTACTTCTAAACCTAAAAAAAGACAGGCTACCAGAAAAGTAAGTCAACGCAAAACCACACCTTCAAAAACCACCAAACAAACTCCTCAAATTCCCAAAAGTTCCTCTCATCAAACCTCCAGACCAACAGATGTTAAAACTCATGTTGTATCAACAGTTGTTGGTATTTCAGTTGTTTCAACAGTTGTTATCTCAACAACTGCAATCACTACTACATCGACCCACACTCAATCCACTGTCATACCAAAAACAATATCACCATCACAAAAACCAGCTGCCAAAAAGCAGAAAACAACAGTTGACACATCAACTGTTGTAGTGACCACAGTGGTTGAAAAAACAGTTGTTTCAACAGCTGTCAATCAGATACCAACTACTTCAATCTCTACCACTGAACCCATAAATACACCACCAACTTCTCCAAAGCACAAAAGGAGAAAGATAACAAACATTGTACTGGAAGATGACACTTCCCCAACTCTAACATCTACACAACCATTGTCCCTTGTCACCATTCCAAACCCTGTTCCATTATCTTTAGTTCAACTCTTCAATCAAAGCACTGCCATTGACCCTGCAGGAGTACAATATCCTCTAGATCTTCCAGCAGTCAGGGAGGAAATCAAATCCTTCTACTCTGAAGATGATCCTGAAAAGAGGAAACTCCCATCTGTTCAAGGTTATCCTTTTCCAAGAAATATAGAAGAATATCTCAAAATAAAGGCCCAACAAGCAGAGGATATATCTAAAAGAGATACAGAGGGAAAGTTTGACAAAGAGATTCAAAGAAATTATCAATACCTGCTCAGCAAAGTTAGAACTTTAGAGCAGTTCTCAAAAGTCTTTTGTTAGAAATTATCAGAAAAATATGATGAAAGCATGAGAAATTACTATCTTGAATACATAATAGCATACAAGAAGTACATGGCAGAAAAGTATCAATACAAAGAATGGACCATCAGTGAACTGCAAGAGGAGACAACCAGAATTCAAAAGATGATTCAAGACAAGGTAAAGCAAACTCCTCCGGTTTGGGCCAATTACAAGAAAAATGTACCAGAAAGGACCTTGAAACTGAAAAGAATGAAAGAAGAGCTGATAACTGCTGATTATGGGTCAAGGAACCAGGTTACAAGGTGGAGAGAAGAAAAGGTGTTTGCTACCTACAAAAAGTTGGAAGAGTTAAGGAAGAGAGATCCCACTGCTCCTAAAAAGCCTGATTATCCGGAAGCAGTGGTTCCAATCAAACAGCAAAAATTGCCAATCAGGAGACCCACTGCTCCACATGCTAGCATCCTTTATCAAAGAGGGAAAGAAAGGAAGATGGATGAATTAACAAAAGAAGACAAGGCTCAAGAAGATTACATCATCAAAATGGTTTTTCAGACATTTACGGAAGAAAAACAAGACTCAGCACAATCTAAACTTTAAGTTTTTATACTCTAAACTTTAAGTATTTACTGACTGGCTTATTTATTTATTTTATTTATAAGTCTATATAAATATAACTATAATCAATGTTTATATTTGTTATGCATGGTTTTCTAAGAAACCACCCGTGTTTGCACAATCTAAATTTTAAGTTTGTTAGACATCTTTTAGACATCTTTTATTAACTTTGTTAAATATCTTTTATATTTACTTATAGTTGTATTTTAGCTATAACAAATAACACGTTTTGGTACAATATCTATACACATATCTATATGTTCTGTCAATATGTGTTATGCATGGTTTTCTAAGAAACGACCCGTGTTTGCACACGGGTCTTACCGCTAGTTACTTTTAACAAATTTTGTTAAAGTTACTTTTTTCATCAGAATATTCAACCGTTTCTTTTAACAAATTTTGTTAAAGTTATTTTTTTTCATCATATCTGAAATTACTTCCTTAAAAAAATATTTCAATATTTATAATCTATCTATCTTTACTATCTATTAAAAGACAAATGAAACAATACTTAGGTGTCAGCCATCTAGGCTATACAACAATGTCAATTTGATGTCATTATTCCATCATCAACTTTACATCTTTAATTAATATTTAATATAAGCCTGATTAAATATATTAAAAAAAACAAGAGAAATTTTGGGCGGCCAATTTTTTTGCATACAAATTTTAAAACTCATCCCCAAAACTCTCATTATCCCGCTTCTTCTCATCAGAGAACCAGAGAAAAATAAGAGGGTTATATAATTGCCCTTTCATCATCATTTGTTTCTCATTATTGTAGGATTTGATTTTGTGTAATTTTGCAAAAACAACAGCTAATTGACGTATATAAACTGAATTATGGATTGGATTTGTTAGTGTTTTGATTTTGATTCACCTGTTAGAGCTGTTGATTTGTTAGTGTTTTGATTTTGACTACGTCTGTGTTCAGGGGATTCAACGAGATTGATTACAGGGAGTGCAGATCAATCTGCTAAGCTCTGGGATGTTCAAAGTGGAACACAACTTTTTTACTTTTAATTTTGATTCACCTGCTAAAGTTGTTGACTTTTCTGTAGGTGATAAGCTTTGTGTAATAACCATCGACCCATTTATGGGTTCGCCTTCTGCTATTCACGTGAAGCGAATTGTTGCGGATCTTGATGATCGTGAGTTTATTGTAGATACATATGACAGTGAGTTGGTTTTCTTTATCTAATGTGTGTCATTTTGCTGAGATTGGTGAATCTATTCTTGTGCTGAAGGGATCTCAAGGAAGAATAAATAGAGCTGTTTGGGGACCTTTAAACAGGAAAATTATTAGTGTTGGTGACGATGTTGTGATTAGAATTTGGGATACAGAGGTATGATTTTCATTTAACTAAAAAATAGTTAGCAGCATGTGGTTGTATCCTGGAGAAACCCTATAGCAGATGTTATCAACCTGTATATACAAAAGAATATTGAACTTCTGTTACTAGAATTGATATTTATTGTCGGTTTCTTAAAAAGTTATACTTCTAATAGTGATCACATAATCCAAAACCGTTGATTATATTTCTATTTGCGTGTGTGGAGACTCAATGAACATGGGTGGCCACGACGTCAACAACAGGCGACGGCTAGGGTTTCGACCACCAGGTAAGTTTAGTTCACCCAAAAACCTTTACTGATGAAAATGGACTGTCACAAATAATTAGAAACTATGTATAAATATAAAGAAACTTAAGCATGATAAGATTTTTTGTGAGACGTGTGTGTTTATTATGTTGCAGGTGGTGATGGAACTGCCGGTTAGATTCTTGGAGTGATATCTAATCTCAAGTTAACTTAGCCGCCTCCGGTAGCCACAGTGCCGCAAAAAGAGGACTTCATCAGTACTTACTCCAGCTTCAACTACATCCCCTAAGAACAAAGTCTGGTGATTTGGATAAGGGTTTGGGTGGTGATTGGGATACAGGTCTAGTGAGTGTTAATGTGCTTGATATTTGGAGATTTGTTTTAATATTATGATGTTAGATGTGCATGTTTGAAGATTATGTTACTAATTTTGTTTACCTGATTGAGATTATAAGTTAATTTTTATTTGATTATGAGTTTTTGTCAATTCTTAAGTGAATATTTAGGGATTTTGTGAAAGTATTTGAAAGTATGTTATATTTTTTATAAGGATCTGTGCTCTGTTTCTCACATGATTTCCCTTGCGTTTTAGGAAATGTAGGAAACAATGGTGGATGGAGATCAACTGAAATTGGACATATAATTGTTATTACAATTGTAGATAGAAATGGTCAACCGAAGACGGCATTAAGAGCTTATACGGGATTTTTCATTGTTAATATCATCATTATTTTTATTGTTAATATCATCATTATTTTTATTGAAACTGTTGTTGCTTTAGTTCTATAAAAAATAATAAAATTTGAAGGTAACATGTTGTGGGTCTGCCGAAGTCAATGAAGCCACGTATGATTTCCAATTTTTGGTTCGGTGAAATAGAGGGTAACTGCTGAAGTCAATGAAGCCACATATGATTTTCGAGTTTTGAATGACTGTGACGAGTGCTAGGTTTTGAGGTCTCAGATTGGAAGAAAGATTCAATAACGAAGTTATTTTTAGGCATATCAGTAAATGGACGTAAATTGTGTTGAAAAGTTGAAAGTAAATGGGTCTAAGTTGATTCCCAAGTATTTGAAGTATTTTGCTTTTACTGATGGCAGCAGCACTACATCAGCATACGGTTTTACGATGTTCTGATGGTAGTGCTAAAAAGGTGAATGGCCGCTTCCATGCCTCCAGTAGCGGATTGGGCTGCATGTGACGAGATTCGAGGAGATACGGTTTTAAGTTTCAATATTTCAGCATGTGGTTGTCGCATGTATACAATTTAGACCACCAAAGGAGACGACGATGCTAATGTGGTGGAGGTGAACGACCACGATGTATGAACTTACTCTGGTCTGTAGTCAGTTACGAGGTAAACACCTTATTTTCCCACCTTATACTTTCCGACGATTTTAGAACTTAACAGAGGTGGATGATGACGGTGTTAGTTTGCGTTTCTTAATAAGTAATTTTAGATGTACCAGTTGTGTTTCTTGAAATTGTTGTTGCATATGTTACGCTACTATGTTTATATGTGTTTGTCTCTATATGCAGGTCTGTGATTTTTTTTCCGAGTGGACCTCTGACCACAGTCTCTTACTGATGGAAAACACATGAATGATGGAAAGCAAATATCCCACTACAAATATGAAGCTCATGATGGTTGCTTACAAAGTTTTGTTAATAAATTTGATATGTGGTCTTCACATGGTTAGATTTTAGTGTATTGTTTAGTCATTTTTACTGTTCAAAGCTTCTTAGAAGGTTTACAAATGCAAAAATAATACAAAAAACACTCGATTACATGTGGCTTATTTTCTAAAATCACATTTTGCTGCATAAATAGAGTATATATTGTTTACATACCATGATAATAAGGCTAATATACTTTAGCTTTCATTATAACGTGATATAAATGGTATGAACAATAGATGGATACGATATAGCAAAGCGCATGTAGCCTTGCGGTACCAAGGTATATGGAAAAGTGTCATCTCATAAGGTTGAGGGTTTAAGTCACATTTGTGTATTGGGGCAAATGAAGCTTTTATATTAGTATAATTCTTATATAATTTGTATCTATATATTAATATTGGTATGGTTTTGAATACTTATTTATAGGACAATTGTTCAAGTACTTTGTAGCTACAACACCTCACTTTTGTATGCCATTGTATCACAGGTTTGCCTATATAAATAACTTTATTTTTGTGAGTACAAGCAAATAACATAATTATGTGACTACTAGCTGCTTGGATTTATTTTGCATGGCAGATGTGTACTGGTACTTATTGGGTTCCTAATGATGTTTGCATTTTTAAAACTGAATTCAAATTGGGTTTATGTTAACTTAGCTAATGTTTAAATCTTTATATGATTTCAGGAATTCTTTACGAAACACATAGATGGAATCCTGATTAGTTTAGAGGCCGAAAAACGAGTGATCATGTGTTTAAAATCCGCCATTGAAAGAAGGGACTTAGCTAGATATATTAGGTCTGCATGTTGTGCTATTATGGTAAAATAGTAAAACTGGCTCTTTACTGTATATTTTTTTTCTTCTGAATATGCAAAAACAGCAAGATATTGTGTAGAGCATAGGCACCGTCTTTTGGTTTATGATTACATTGCAAATGGTAGTTTGCAAGATTTATTGCATTTTGCTGATAATAGGAGCAAAACCTTAACATGAAATGCACGTGTTAAGGTAGCCTTGGCACTACTCGAGCTCTAGGATCATGTGGTGAAGGATGTATTATAAGAAATGAAGATGAAATATTTATGGAATGTTGTACCCTAACAATGAAGGATCTTGCATCAAGAGATGTTTCAAGATTTACGATCATGGAATATAGAACAATGTGTGCTCGATTGTTATTTATTTGTTATTTAAAAGATGTTCCCTTTTATTTGTTATTTAAAAGATGTTCCGTTTTTTATAATCTTTGTTTAATTAAACTTTAAAAAATGTATAGTCATTCGTCGTTTAATAAAATATGGTATGCATGGTTTTCAAAAAACCACCCGTGTTTGCACACGGGTTTTACATCTAGTACTATATAATAAAAGAAAACATTTGGGAGACACTTGTCATCATATTAGGTCATGTATCTTTTGATTTTCCCGCCAATCTCTTATGGATAATTATTATTTAGTTTAATCCCTTTTAAATAATTATTATAGATAACTCTTCTACTATATATTATTTAGTTTAATCTCTTATGAATAATTATTATTTAGTTTAATCTCTTCTAATTAATTATAGATAACTCGCCTACTAAATATTATTTAATTTAATCTCTTCTACTTAATTATACTTAATTATAGATAATTATTATTTAGTTTAAATTTAATGTATACTTCTCATTTATAATATTATTTATTTAATTTACTATATCATATTATCTTCATTGTTTATATTACTTAACGTGTCATATAAACAATTTTTAGTTTTCTTTTATTCAAATTATTACTTCTTTTTACAGACACTTACTTTTTCTCTGTAATATACAAACTTACTCTTATTCTTTTCGATTGTGTAATTATCTCTAATAAACTTTAAAGTCTTACCATAGTTTATATAATGCTAGACATAAAAACGAAAAAACATTTTGGATGGCAATAATAACTTAAGATATAATATAATTTTATATATAATATGCACTTTTTGATAATATAATACCAAACAAAACTACAAATATGAAATCATTGATTTTACAAACAACAACAAAGTCCTAGTTTTTTTTAATAATTCAAAAGATATATACTAAAAACATGTGACATTATAAGACAGTTAACCGATTTATCATTATACAACCTCCCAACTATTCAATCATATTTTTTTTCTATCCTACTTTAAACGTCGAATAAAATACTTTTATTTTTCTTATAACATATTATCCTTAAATTTAAATTGTTAATTTAAGATATTTTTAAAGAACTAAATTATTTATCACTAAAACCAAACTTTGTATTAATATATTATTTATTTTTATTGTTATTATTAAAAAATTATTATATCGATTGTATTACATAATTTTTAAACAAATTGTATACAACTTCCAAAATTACTTTATATATATAATTAGATTTATTACGTGTTTTTTTAAATACAATTTATATTTTATTAATCAAATGACTACTTATTTGCTTTTTGAATAACATGTTTGACCACTATATTTTCTTTTCAATAATCATCTCCGCAATCACCATATATATCGCGTACCGAGTATATCCATTAGTTTTTTAAATATAATTTTCTTATTATTCGGTATATAAAATCATATATATTGAATCCGTGTAATACACGAACATTTTTAAAGATATAACTTTTTTATTATTTGGTAAACAATATTACATTTATTCAACTCATGTAATACACATGGTTTTAAAGATATAACTTTTTTTATTATTTGGTATATAAAATTATATTTATTCAACCCGTACAATATATATATGGTTCTTATATATATAACTTTTTTTTATTATTTAATATATAAAATTATATTTATTTAACTCATGTAATACATGGATTATAAGCTAGTATATTAATATTTAAAGGTATTCATACAAATATTTAAAGGTATTCATACAAATAATCTTCTTAAAATACTCCCACGTTCCCTATGATTTTGGAGTACTCCTTATCTTATCGCATTTGGCATGAATCTTTGTTCTCATTATCTCTTAAAGTAAGAACGAGGGGTATGGGGCTCGTCCCCAGTCTGGCACCGTCCAGGTGGGTCGTCCCACACCGGCCCTCTTATCTCCGTCGCGTCTCCTCCGGCTCCTCCACGACGATAGAGACGAGCCAAATGGTGGGCCCCCTCTCCTCTTTCCCCTCTGACTTCTCTCTCTCTCTCTCCTTGTAATATATTGATTTTTTTCTTAAAAGTGGGTAGTCCTCTCACACCCTTGGGTAGTCCCCAAGAGAATGTTCCTCCTCCCGTGATGACGTGGCGTCTACGTGGCAGGTAGTCTCCAAAAAGACTATCCATTCTATACCCCATGTTCTAATCATCATTCCAAATAATAAATTCAAGTTTGAGGGGAAATTAATAAAAACGATAATAGCTTGAGTTTTAAATAACGAATTTGGTCGTATTGATTGATGAGTCGCATCGAATTTGAAAATACAATCATTAAACAAATGGAATATGATTGTGTTCACAAGATAACATCTCTTAGGGGATACGGTGTGGGTGCGGCAACCCAGCGGCAAAGAAGTTTGCCGCGCGGCAAACACCGCCGCCGACCAACATAGGTCGCGGCAAAACATTGATCGCGGTGATGGGTTACCGATTCGAGAAAGATGATTGTTGCCATATTTATTACCCCTACAACGGTAATATTACCGTTTGATGTAAAAAAAAAAATTGTTTTTAAAATTTTTTTTCACCCTATATAAATACCACTCACACATTTTAAAAAAATACACCTTTCTCTCTATACTCTCTCAATCTATTCTACACTTTAAAAAATATGGAAGGCTCAAAGAAGGGTGAAGGCAAGAAGAAAATGGTAGGGTCCGGTTCAAAGTCGAGGCCTCAAGATAAACGTGGTTCGGGTGGTAGTAGTGTCCCGTTTAATCCGCAACTTGGGTTTGCGAGTCACACCCAACCTCCATTTTATTTTAACCAACCCATGCATCAACCTTTCGGTTATGATACCCAACCCACCCAAAATTGGATGCAATACGGTCCGAGGATGACTCAAGCCGGTTATTATGATTACTCCCAAGAAGCGCAAAATACTTTTGACCCGTTTGCTTTTCAAAACCCAATGTCACAATCACCAACCCAAGACGAACAAGATGACGCCGATGAGGAGTTCGTGCCGGAAACACAAGAACATGAGTTAGATGATATTGATGAAGATGTTGCGGATGATGAAGATGTTGCGGATGAACCGGAAAAAAAAAGCAAAAGCCAAACGGGAAAATTGGTCGCCTAGACAAGAAGAGGCGTTGGCAAAGGCTTTTGTTCATTGCACTTTGAATAAAAGGAAAGGCAATCAACAAAAGAATGATAGCTTTTGGAAGAAAGTTCTAAACCACTTTAACGAAACGGTCGGCGGAAGTAATCGAACCCACCACCAAGTTCGATCAAAATGGGTGACGATGCAAACAAAAATTAACACATTCAACGGTCTATATCATCAAGCGGTAATTTTTTTATACGGTTTATTTTTTTATACGGTTTATTTTTTTTATACGAAATATACGGTTTATTTTTTTATATGGTTTATTTTTTTATACGGTTTATTTTTTTTATCAAGCGGTAATTTTTTTATACGAAATATAGGATCGTTTACGTCCTAGCGGGAGTGACGACGCATATGTAATGAAACAAGCGTTAAAGGATTACAAAAGCAAAGAAAATATTAAGTTCGCTCATGTTGCGGCTTGGGAGGTTGTTAGAACAAGTCAAAAGTGGTCGCCGGTACCTTTGTTGAATGAAGAAAGCTCCGGTTCGGGTCTAAATAGAAAGTCTTCGGATTCGGGAAATTATGCCCGAGGATCACCGAATGTCGAAATCTCAAGCGGTTTCACTATTCCCGACATAAACGAGGATCCTTCACCACCACCACCAAGACGACAAACGAGAAAGGAGAAAAAGGACAAAGGGCCGTCTTCAAAAAACGAAGATCCAAGAGATATAACAAGCAAATTCGAAGAGTACAAGGCCATGAAAAAAGAGATAATGGAAATTAAACGTGTACGAGAAGAAAAATATTTGACCTTGGCGGATGAGCAACGAGAGGCGTTGCGACAAACAATGTACGAGAAGGACTTTGAGTGGTATAATCGGCCTACCGACGACCTTCACCCGAAGATGTTGGAAGTCGTACTCGCTAGAAAACGGGAGATCGCAAAAAAATATGGATGGCCTTGTGATTTTTAGTTTTTTTTTAAGTTAGATTTTATTAAAAATGTAATGTTTTATTTTTATTTAAGATGTAATGCTTTATTTTTAATTAAAATGTAATGGTTTATTTTTATTTTTAAAAAGTTTACGTTTTTTCCCAAATTATCTTAAATATAAAAAAAACATAAAATAAAAATAAAGTTTGCCACTCAGCAAGTGTTTAAACCAATGCCAACAATTTTCAGCAAAGTTTAAACACTTTTGCCTAATTGACATGGCACGCTCTGATTGGTCGGTTTTTTAGTTTGCCACTTTAAACTGTTTAACCACTCCTTATACCCTTATATATATAAGATTTATGTAGCTCATCTCATATATATTACACAGGAGCTGCCTTCTAAAAAAATATTTGGTGGAGCTATTTTTTATATTATTTTACAGTTAATTAAAATTTTTGATTTCTTAATTTAACATTTTATTATACTTAATAGTAAACGTAATATTAACTATAAATTTCCTAAAAAAATATTTAAAATTGACATTTCCACCGCCTCGTAGCCCATAATTTAACAACTCCGTATAACTCCTGTTCATACCGTCATGATCATGATCGAGAATAATATTCTTTCAAATTATTAAAATGTTTTAATTTAAAAACGGGTCATCTTAAATTCACAAACACACCGTCTCTTAAATGCTTCCATGCTTTCAAATTTCAATCAATCTTATCTTCATTAAAAGATACACACAAAATTAGGTTTTGACTATTATTATTATTATTAGGTTTTTTATTGCATTATTTTTAATATACTTTTAAATTTATGATCGTCGTCGTCATCATCATACTCAGTAAACCGATCAATAGCAAAGTTAAAGCAAGATTTGAGAAGAGTAAGATGTAAAAAACCTTACCTCTACTCAATAGGAATAGAGAGACTGTTCCACTAAGACCCCCGACTCGATAGTGGTTTTGCTTTAAACCTTAGTAGAACGAGTCGTAGCCCGTATTCGCAGTGTAATTTTTTTTCTTTTTTCGGTTTTATACATAGGATCTTCCTAAACATATACGAGGATACCCTAAGAGAAAATTATGAAAGATATTATTCATTAAGCCCAAAACCTGTTTAGTAACTAAGCTTAAATAATTAGTTTTATGATAATTAAGCTCAAATTGTAATAACTAATTAAGGAGGCCAAATAATAAAATAATCCATTGAACCATTGATTATGGGCGGCAATGTCCTATTGTGAAACCAAACGTCGCACAACACAATCGCATTATGTAGTCTCTCGACAGTCAGCGATTCCGATCCAGCAATATGAACAACGATTTAGGGCTTCGGTCGATTTGATTTCTTGTGAGTTTTACTATCCTCTTAATCTTTCATAATTGATAGCTTGATTTCTTTTATGATGATTTTTAGACTTATAGTTTATCTAGAAATTCTTTTATGATGTTTCACATATAAGAGAGGTATCAACATAATTTGAGACATTATCACCGATATGTTGTTCAAGCGAATAGAATGAGGAAAAAAAAGTAAAGAGTAAGCCACACCTTCTGTTGTTGCTCAATTTATGCAACATATGTTTTTTTTTTCCTTTCTTTATCTCTATTTATTTTATTTTCCCAGCATGCTATATATAAGTTATAACATAGTCAAAGTTGGGCTAGTTTAATATAATATGATTGCATGGTAAAAAAAGTCTATTAGATATTATTATTGGTTGTCGGCTTTTTTAATATTGTATAATTGCACGATAATTGATTTTTTGGATACCTCTGATTTAATGAGCTATTTCCGTCACTGCTTAGACATAAGGTACGTAACACTCAGCAATTGAGACAAATAAAAATAAAGATTTATATAAATAAAAATTATAAACTTCTTTGAATCTTGATAATAGGTTAACGAAAATTGAATTTGATTCGATACCTAAAATTGCTTGAAGATTTTCATGTGGAATATGCTTCATAAAGTATTCTGCAATAATTAAGATAACTAAAATTTGTTAATTGAAATTACGTCTCATAAATAGAGACTAGTTTTTTTTTTACCTCGAGCGTTACGGCGAAACCGAGTAAATGATAATGTAAAAAAATATGATTTGAAAATAAATCATGTTGTTTAGAAAGCCAAACCATTAGAACGATTTAATTTATTATTATACATTTTTATGATACCAAATAAATACTTTATTTTGAGTACAACTTCGTTTTTAACAAAACTCATACAGAATGTCATGGAAAAAATTAAGCACAACTACGTACTTAAGTTCTTAGAAAAAAATTATAATGTAAATTATTAAAGAAGTATCAAAATAATCGATAAATTAATATATGTTTTAAAAAAAAAGAAAAAAATTATTAAAAATGGTAAAGGAAATATATATTTAAAAAAAAGGAAAAAAATTAGTTGTTAAAAGTAAATATAATAACAAACTATTATAATATATTAAATAATAAAATAATAAAAAACTATATATTAACATAAAAATAAAGTTACTATTCATTAGCACTCGTTAACAAAATATATATATGTATATATATATATATATATATATATAATTGTACATCAAAACATGATTCAAAATGGCAAATGCATACGGAACATATTATTTCATAAAAACCGACCTAATAACCCTTATCTTATAGCCCCAAACGCGTAGCGTATAATTGTAACACGTACATTCTTAGAGTCTGATAAAGTTATGGTAAATATGGTATTGTAAGAGTTATGGTAAATATGCTATTGTAAGAACAAAAGGATACAAGTATTAATAAATTTGAAAATCGGTATATTTGATATTTTAGTTTTTATTGTTAGGCAATATGTGTTTTGCATGTTTTAAGGTGTATCAAATAAAAAATTGTTTTTATTAGGTTGGATAAGAAAAATCTTAATCTTTCAAATTTTTTTTTTCTAAAGGAATGTTGGACTTTAATAATCACAACCATTCGTCATTAGCCGTCAATATTCACAATTTTAAAAATAACCACTGGCAGTCTCAACTATTAACATATTGCCTCAAATGGACCTTGACTAATAGAACCCTAACGCCGTTAGTCTTCAAATGCCGGAAAAAAGTTTTTGGCCGGAAAACTTAGCTTTTTCGTCACAAAACTCTTGTAACCTTGTACGGATCTTTAGGAACATTTTTACTAGTAAAAGGCCCAATTACTGAGGTCGTCGGAAAACTCATTTTTTTTCTAGAAAACTTCTTTTTGGCCAAAAAAAAAACTCAACATTTTCGTCCCAAACCTCTTTGTAACCTTAGATCGGACCTTTAGAAACATTTTTCTGGCCAGAATTCTGAAAACAGGATCCGACGAATTTGACGGAGCTTTGGTCCCGAAATGACGTGTTCGGTGATAATAAACGATAAGAAATGAGTAGAAGATAGAATAGAACACCGAGCAGTCACTTATAATCTGGTCTTTTATTGATAATCCAATGTTACAGCACCATGAGACCAGTTGGACAACATGTCCCCTCTGCGATCCAAAAGCTTATCCAACACAAGACCCAAGCCCTCATATATATAGAGGTCATGGCTTCGTACGAAGCCCCCCTGTAGCTTCGTACGAACCCAGCTTGGTCCTGGATATCCAATTACGAACCCATTATGTAGTGGCTTCGTACGAAGCTACTCCTGGCTTCGTACGAAGGCACTGTTACATTACAGAACCTTGGTTTCGTACAGGATTTCACCCTATTCTATACAATATTCAACACACGCTCTATCTAGCTATTCACACAGTGTTAGGCGTACGAAATATGCACCAACAAATTCCCCCACGGCTGTCACTGTCGAATCATCACAAAACCTTAAGCTGTGTTTGAATATTCTGCATCTTCACATATTCTACAACTTCAATCAGGCATCTTCAAATCTTCAATAGATTCCCCCTTGATTGATGATCCGGGTTTGCTTTTGACAATGTTCAAACAAATTCCCCCTGAAATAAATTTTCAGGTCTTTTGCACAGTTCACGACTCTCCTCTGATTTGCTAAACTGTAACCTTCACGAACAATCACCAACTTGAAACTAGTCAATGCAGCATCCTCTGTTTCAGCTTTTGTGACAACCGGTAATTAATGGCTTCTAATTACGCAATTAACAAACGTTTAAGACGATAAGAAACAGTTTTTAAGGCACAGATTAACTAAATTAGGCTATTGAAATGCCTAGGAACGCTTATCTAACCCTACAGTACGCGCATGGTGGTTTTCGGGAAATCTGCTGAGCGTTAAACGATAACGAGCTAACACCGTACAAAATACTGACAACGCCGTCGATTATGAAGTTTATATATATTACATATACTTACGGATTTTGTTTTGCGAAAATATTATGCTTTCAAACAACACAAAACGCGAACGCGAACGAAAAACATGGAAACAGTAATGCACCGACAATCAACGACGAAACAGAAGCACCGGACTCGAATTTCGTCTCGATATTAATATATTATGATATAGTTGGCTTCTTTTCGAATTTTAATATTCGTAGTTGAAAAACAGATCTAGAAAAGGATTTAAAAATAACAAACTACGCAATTTATGCAATTTAACGCGATCGACGCGTGTACGCGTCTAAAACGATATACGACCTAATTCTAGATGTTTTGACTAAAAAATACCGTTGTACGACACTTTATGGACTACGAAAAATGAAATTGGGCCTCGTAAACGTATCGGGCCGCGCGAAACGGGCTTGTGGGCCTTGGGCCCAAGCCCATTGTCACACCCCGACCACGTAGAACATACAAAACGTGGCGGAAATGTCGGGGAGTGTTGTAACAGAATTAATTGTTTCAAATCCATGGCAATTGAAGTTTTGTTTTATTAATCAAACATGAAAGTTTACATTGTTTTAATCAAGAACCAAAGAGTACATAACATAAATTAACTAGTTCTTGTCTCGTTTTAAGTCACTAAAGCACAGGTCCGCCTAAGTATGTCTTGATAAGTCCTATGCATCATATCCTGAAACACATGTGAAAATAGGTACGTCAGCATAAAAATGCATGTGAGATTCATAGGTTTTGTGAAAATAGAATTCATGACTTATGTTTAAGAAAATGTTTAGTCATGAACCTTGTAATTTGCTTTGTCTTGTAAATCTTTTGAAAAACAATAAGATCAGATGATATGTATAAATAAGGGAATAATGTATGGTTAAATGAATAACCATGAAAAATGAGTTTGTATAAGATAAGTTGTTGTAAAACAATGTCTTATGAAAAGTATGTTATTTGTATAAGATGTTATATGACTTAAATTGAAATGATTCAAATAACGCTACGATATGTAATACCATACAAACACTTATATATAGGAAGTACCAGCGGCGTATCCACCATGCTTGTATCATATTACACACGCCTCGTTACTTAAGTCACTTACGCAAACCAAACCACCAATATAGAATGTTCTTGTTTAAACCAATAGTCCAATGTTATTGTATAACTCAAGTTAAATGTAAACCATGTAATGTATAAACAAAAGTTATGTATGGTAAGTAAAATGAGATTTCTTAAACCACAAGTAAAAATGTACAAAACAAAGTGTTTGAATAAATCAAAAGTTATGCTTTGTAAAATAATGTAAGGTTAAACGAATAACCTTATAGTAGCATATTAAAAGTATACTTTGGACTTGTAAATAACATATTAAAAATATGTTTTGGTTTGTTGATAAAATGCATATGTTGGTTCTGTACAATACCACACATGAGAGTATATCAAACTATACTTTTTGGGAGTAAATCAAAATATACCTTAAAGGAGTGATTTATGAATTCATTCAGACCTAGTGCATCAAACTACACCTTTGAGACTATAAGGATACCACAAAGGCAATCCCTATTTGGATGGAGAAACAAATTGGTTTCAGACATTCCATGACAACATGAATGGGGTGTCAAATCCTATAGCGCTATATCATACTACCAATCGGTCTGGTGAACAAAAATAAGTACTATTCCAACAATTAATTTCATAATCTTTGAAAAATCAGTGTTTAAACCATAGATAGTCATTTAGTTTGTCAAAAGATAAGTACTAACATGTATAATCAATTATACTTTGAAATCATGAAAATAACAGATATGTACACATGCTTCACCCCAAAACAGTTGAAAACAGTAAAAGAGGGGAACTATGTACTCACCTGAGATTGCTTTGAAGTTCTTGTATAACAACGAAATAATGCTAGAAATCACGGATATCAAACGGCACCTAATAGGTAGCTATATTAATATACCGGACCAAAATCGGAAGGATCGGATAGTATGCGGGTTCGTAAACCAAACGAGTATGGAGACTCGTGTAATATGGTTTAACAAAGCCTACATACTAAAATGAAACCTAACCTAAGTGCTTATGACCCATTACGACCCGTTTAGGTAGCTTATGTTACCTTAACGCGTCGTTCGCGTAGAACGCGTTTGGAACGCCTAACATCGTGACCATAAGGTATAACCTCGGAAGGTTATTCCCTATACAACTATGGTCACCTAAAGTGGTTGGTCGGATCCTAATGATCGACCAAATGGGTCGGGTTCGAAAGTATAAGCGATTGTTTAGATCGCTTATCTTACGACCCTATACAAGCACTATACTGAAAGTGACGAGCTAAGCATGTTAAAACATGCTTAACTAAGTTTAGAAAACAGGTTTGGTATCAAAACAAACGGTTTTGATTCTCACGAGTAGTTTGGTTACAAAATACGCAAGAATGCGCATTTTGGCCGAAACTACGACTCGTCACTGAGCCTAGATAACATGGTAATCAGTAGGTATAGTCACTACGGACTATAACCATCGTGATCACGCTCACGTTATGAAGTTCCAACGAACCTCGTGTTGACCATAGGCTGGTCAACGCAGAAAGTCAAAAAAAACTTTGACTTTCGGACTTGAAAAGTGAATAAAAGAACGAAAGAACACTTACGAAGGGTCCCCGAAAGCTAATCTCGATCCAGGAGCTCAGGTATGAAGCAAAGGCCTCAACTTAGAGCTTTAGATCAGATTTTGTGGGTTTTTAACCAAAAGGGGGGGGGGGGTATTTATAGGAAAAGCAAGACCGTTAGGATCGTTTCTTGAATATCGTGCCACGATCCAATCCGTACACTTGTCGCAAAGTTGTGGTGGCTTATTTTGCCCCCACCATAGGGATTTGACACGTGCCGTTGCCCTTTGGGTGATCGAAAGGCCATTGCAAGTGGATCAAAACATTGAACCTGGTCTGCATGTCTGACGCGGCCCGCGTCAGGATACACACAAGACTCAGGCGGGCCGCCTGGCCTTGTCTGATCAGCACAAACTTTCAGAAATTACAGTTTTAGTCACTGTTGCGTATTTAAGCCATTTCCGACACTTCTAAGGCCCGTAAAGCCAACTTTAAGGCCCTAAAATGATGCCTAAACATTGTGGACATGAAATATGCTCAAAAATATGCCGGATGTTGGTTCGTTTGGCCGTACGATCGCGATATTCGGTTAATTACGACGGAATGCGCATAAGCGCGAAAAACGATCCAAATGACGCGACGAAAGGATTCGTCTCATGCCAAACACTAAGGCATAATATATGGATGCTTACATAAATTTTTGGATGTTCGGATGTATTCAGAACGTAAGTTATGCGCGAAAGTGCAAACTTGTGCACTTTTTGACGCTTTTAGTCCCTGAATGACCCAAAAGTTTATTTTAGCACACCGAACACCTCAAGGCCTATTTCTAAGCTTTGTAAAGGATATTTAAGGTGTGTTTAACTTATGGTCATGTTCCGGAATGTCTGTTTTAGTACGAATTGTCATACTTTCGCAGTTTGTCAAGTTTAGTCCCTGTAAGCGAATAAACTTGTTTTTGCCATACCAAAGCCTTCAAAACTTATCTCTAAGTTATGTATAGGTTATTTAAGGTATGTTAAGCCTATGTCACTATTCCAGAGTGTTCGTTGGATTAAACTGGTTATTTTTACGCATCAGAGCGCGTATAACCCTCCAGAAAGCGATTTAAAGCTTAAAATCGAACAAGAGTTGATATGTGCAAATGATACACATATTTTTACAAATCCCAAGTATGAAATACAATATTTCATTGGTTTGGCATTGGTTTGATGGTTGAAGTGACACAGGTGTCACAGTCTCCCCTACTTTAGGAAATTTCGTCCCGAAATTTAATTCTAGGGGAAACTTGTGAAGACAGCTGTGACGGTTTCGCCTTCTAATAGATCCATTGAACCCTTAAGTAAACTCTGGGCCATGTTAGGACTCTTAGCGAATTTGTTAACCCTCAAAGTGAATTCCTTGTAATAGTAAAACATGGAATTTTGAACTACGGACAGAAGAACGTTTCTTATGAGGACTTATTATAGGAAACTTGGTGTGTGATTGAGATCAGAATTGGGGAGTGTGAGAATAAATGACATTAGTCGAGGTCCAAGATTTCTCCCGTATCATTATTTTTGTCACTATAGGTCTTAACACATGACAAAGCTTCCTGTGGTTTCTGTGCACTGAATTCCATAATTATGTAGGCCTCCATAATTACGTAATTCCTTGCACGGTCCGCACAGTTCATTTCATAATGCGTAGGAGAAAAAAATCACTTGAATAAACATGAAGCGACTCGACTAGACCACCAAAGGATCCTTTTAATTAGATCAACGAACGATCTTTTTAACTAGATCAACACATGATCTTCTTAACTAGACCGTCGTACGATCTCCTTAAATAGACCACTTAAGGGATCTTTTTTTAATTACATCATCACATGATATTTCTAATCAGATTTTCAAAATCAATCTGTTTAACTAGACCATTCAAGAGGTCCAATTATAGAATAATACTTTATAACCCGAGGGACTTAACTGCAATGTTTGAAGTCCATTAAAGAATTAAGATAGTATCTTTGGATATCCTTTTATGAATCTCTCGTATGAGATATGGAAGATTCTATGAGGATTTAGTTGGACCACATACAACCACAAAACATGTAAGAAAACACATAAGCACAAATTTAGCTAACTTGATTCTTTAATTTGTTATCTTTAGGTATAGATATTTAAAGCACACTAGGAATCCAATCCATGGATTTCATTTGGCACTTTAATGATTTTTAAGGATCTATCTATAAAGATAGGGGGATTCTCAATAAGAGTTTGACTTTGTTTCTTAAAAGAAACGAGTGTTTAAGGTTCTTGGGGAGATCACAAGTGATCATAAAATGACAGAACCATACGAGTAGTTTGTCTTTGGGTTGACATCATAAGGTTGCATCAAGCATTCACACAGACGCATAAATTTTGCAGAAATAAAAACAACAAATCTTTATTTATGTAACAACCGAATTGTCTTGAAGTGTCAAAAGATAACAACCAAGGAAATACAAAATACTAATTGTTCACTGCTGCATCATTGTTCATGTTTGCCTCATTGATGTTAAACACTCGTCCACGCGCCGGAGGTATGTTAACAAGTCTTGGGCAATTGTTCCTGTAGTGGGTAAGGTCACCACAGTTATAACATGACCCTGGAGGGAACCGTGCTTGAACAGCAGCAGGGTTTGCAGCAGCTTGATTTGCATAACGACAGACATTGGTCAAATGTCCCAACCGCCCACAGTGGGTACATTTGTGACACTGCTCTTGCTCTAGATGATGACGGTTGCACTTGTTGCACAAAGGTGCGGTACCAACATAGTTTTGTCTTTTGCGAGGTTGTGCTGGCTGGTTTGGTGCAACCTGTTTGTCTTGAGTAGTTACAGCGTAGCTTTGAGAGGCTTTGCGCTTCTTCTTCTTGGACACCTCAGCATTTTCTTCCTTTGGTTCCACATGAGCAGTCTTGTCAGATGGTCTTAAGTCGCCCTTCCGAAACAGCTTGCGCTTCCTGATATGGGATTCAGTCAGAGTGGCAGCCAATTCAATGTCTTGTCTGACAGTAGTAGGGTTGCTGCCAGTAACGATATCCTGAACTACGTCAGGAAGACCATCAATGTATTTCTCAATTGCCTTATCCAGAGGCGTAACCATAGCAGGGCATAACAAGCTCAATTCCTCATAGCGGTCAGTATAGGCTCGATGTTCCCCACTGTCTTGCTTCAAATCATCAAATTCCCTTTCTAGAGCCCTTAGCTCATGACGAGGACAGAATTCCTTCATCATAAGAGCCCTAAGCTCGGCCCAAGTCTGTGCTAATGCAACCTCAGCACCGCGGTCTCTCATAACCCCGTTCCACCACGTAAGAGCCCTCTTCTGAAACACACTCGAAGAAAACTCGACCTTGCGATTTTCAGGACACTGAACGTGACGGAAAGTATTCTCAATGCTCTCGAACCATTGGAGAAGCCCAGTTGCTCCCTCAGAACCACTAAACTTGAGCGGTTTAGCCGAGTTAAAATTCTTGAAATTGCATGGAGCATTGTTGTTGTTGATGGCTTGAGTCATTTGAGCATAAAGATTTGGGAAGGCAGCAGCCATTTGCTGCGCGATGATTTCCGCCAGTTCGGCATTCGCTATTTGATTGTCGCGTCGAGAAGGCATTCTAAAAGAGGAAACATGAAAGGAAACGAGTGAGAGAATTAGACGAAAAGAATGAGATGAAACAAATCTGATGAAAGCAAGGATAGTGGTCATTTGTTAGTTACTACAAAGCAACAAACAACCCTGGTGATTAATCAAAGTAAATAGGTCAAAAATAATGTATCGCGAAGACATGCTCGCCTATAAGTGGACACTCACCCCAAGAGTTCCCAAGTAAGAGTGACTGGTCCGATTATGTGGATTTGTATGAACACTCTAGCCTTAGACAGAAAACTCAGAGTACAGGCATCCACTCTTCCAGATTGCACGTGTTCACATTATTTAGACCAACTTTGACGGGATTTTGAAAACTTAAAGGGTTCAAAACCATATAATAAATCATCCTAGAACAGATGATTAGTTTTCAAAGCGGGATAGAAATTTATGTTATTATTGTGGTTGTCACCTAAGAATAAGTGACGGTATTGTTTTAAAACTAAACACAAGAAAACTTGTGTTAGGGTCCTAGGAAGGTTATAGTCTAGGTCAAAGCATTACTAATAACCTAATTCCCTATAACCATTGGCTCTGATACCAACTTTTCTGTCACACCCCGACCACGTAGAACATACAAAACGTGGCGGAAATGTCGGGGAGTGTTGTAACAGAATTAATTGTTTCAAATCCATGGCAATTGAAGTTTTGTTTTATTAATCAAACATGAAAGTTTACATTGTTTTAATCAAGAACCAAAGAGTACATAACATAAATTAACTAGTTCTTGTCTCGTTTTAAGTCACTAAAGCACAGGTCCGCCTAAGTATGTCTTGATAAGTCCTATGCATCATATCCTAAAACACATGTGAAAATAGGTACGTCAGCATAAAAATGCCTGTGAGATACATAGGTTTTGTGAAAATAGAATTCATGACTTATGTTTAAGAAAATGTTTAGTCACGAACCTTGTAATTTGCTTTGTCTTGTAAATCTTTTGAAAAACAATAAGATCAGATGATATGTATAAATAAGGGAATAATGTATGGTTAAATGAATAACCATGAAAAATGAGTTTGTATAAGATAAGTTGTTGTAAAACAATGTCTTTGAAAAGTATGTTATTTGTATAAGATGTTATATAACTTAAATTGAAATGATTCAAATAACGCTACGATATGTAATACCATACAAACACTTATATATAGGAAGTACCAGCGGCGTATCCACCATGCTTGTATCATATTACACACGCCTCGTTACTTAAGTCACTTACGCAAACTAAACCACCAATATAGAATGTTCTTGTTTAAACCAATAGTCCAATGTTATTGTATAACTCAAGTTAAATGTAAACCATGTAATGTATAAACAAAAGTTATGTATGGTAAGTAAAATGAGATTTCTTAAACCACAAGTAATAATGTACAAAACAAAGTGTTTGAATAAATCAAAAGTTATGCTTTGTAAAATAATGTAAGGTTAAACGAATAACCTTATAGTAGCATATTCAAAGTATACTTTGGATTTGTAAATAACATATTAAAAATATATTTTGGTTTGTTGATAAAATGCATATGTTGGTTCTGTACAATACCACACATGAGAGTATATCAAACTATACTTTTTGGGAGTATATCAAAATATACTTTAAAGGAGTGATTTATGAATTCATTCAGACCTAGTGCATCAAACTACACCTTTGAGACTATAAGGATACCACAAAGGCAATCCCTATTTGGATGGAGAAACAAATTGGTTTCAGACATTCCATGACAACAGGAATGGGGTGTCAAATCCTATAGCGCTATATCATACTACCAATCGGTCTGGTGAACAAAAATAAGTACTATTCCAACAATTAATTTCATAATCTTTGAAAAATCAGTGTTTAAACCATAGATAGTCATTTAGTTTGTCAAAAGATAAGTACTAACATGTATAATCAATTATACTTTGAAATCATGAAAATAACAGATATGTACACATGCTTCACCCCAAAACAGTTGAAAACAGTAAAAGAGGGGAACTATGTACTCACCTGAGATTGCTTTGAAGTTCTTGTATAACAACGAAATAATGCTAGAAATCACGGATATCAAACGGCACCTAATAGGTAGCTATATTAATATACCGGACCAAAATCGGAAGGATCGGATAGTATGCGGGTTCGTAAACCAAACGAGTATGGAGACTCGTGCAATATGGTTTAACAAAGCCTACATACTAAAATGAAACCTAACCTAAGTGCTTACGACCCATTACGATCCGTTTAGGTAGCTTATGGTACCTTAACGCGTCGTTCGCGTAGAATGCATTTGGAACGCCTAACATCGTGACCATAAGGTATAACCTCGGAAGGTTATTCCCTATACAACTATGGTCACCTAAAGTGTTTGGTCGGATCCTAATGATCGACCAAATGGGTCAGGTTCGAAAGTATAAGCGATTATTTAGATCGCTTATCTTACGACCCTATACAAGCACTATACTGAAAGTGACGAGCTAAGCATGTTAAAACATGCTTAACTAAGTTTAGAAAACAGGTTTGGTATCAAAACAAACGGTTTTGATACTCACGAGTTGTTTGGTTACAAAATACGCAAGAATGCGCATTTTGGCCGAAACTACGACTCGCCACTGAGCCTAGATAACGTGGTAATGAGTAGGTATAGTCACTACGGACTATAACCATCGTGATCACGCTCACGTTATGAAGTTCCAACGAACTTCGTGTTGACCATAGGCTGGTCAACGCAGAAAGTCAAAGAAAACTTTGACTTTCGGACTTGAAAAGCGAATTAAAGAACGAAAGAACACTTACGAAGGGTCCCTGAAAGCTAATCTCGATCCAGGAGCTCAGGTATGAAGCAAAGGCCTCAACTTAGAGATTTAGATCAGATTTTGTGGGTTTTTAACCAAAATGGGGGGGGGGGTATTTATAGGAAAAGCAAGACCGTTAGGATCATTTCTTGAATATCGTGCCACGATCCAATCCGTACACTTGTCGCAAAGTTGTGGTGGCTTATTTTGCCCCCACCATAGGGATTTGACACGTGTCGTTGCCCTTTGGGTGATCGAAAGACCATTGCAAGTTGATCAAAACATTGAACCTGGTCTACATGTCTGACGCGGCCCGCGTCAGGATACACACAAGACTCAGGCGGGCCGCCTGGCCTTGTCTGATCAGCACAAACTTTCAGAAATTACAGTTTTAGTCCCTGTTGCGTATTTAAGCCATTTCCGACACTTCTAAGGCCCGTAAAGCCAACTTTAAGGCCCTAAAATGATGCCTAAACATTGTGGACATGAAATATGCTCAAAAATATGCCGGATGTTGGTTCGTTTGGCCGTACGATCGCGATATTCGGTTAATTACGACGGAATGCGCATAAGCGCGAAAAACGATCCAAATGACGCGACGAAAGGATTTTTCTCATGCCAAACACTAAGGCATAATATAAGGATGCTTACATAAATTTTTGGATGTCTGGATGTATTCAGAACGTAAGTTATGCGCGAAAGTGCAAACTTGTGCACTTTTTGACGCTTTTAGTCCCTGAATGACCCAAAAGTTTATTTTAGCACACCGAACACCTCAAAGCCTATTTCTAAGCTTTGTAAAGGATATTTAAGGTGTGTTTAACTTATGGTCATGTTCCAGAATGTCTGTTTTAGTACGAATTATCATACTTTCGCAGTTTGTCAAGTTTAGTCCCTGTAAGCGAATAAACTTGTTTTTGCCATACCAAAGCCTTCAAAACTTATCTCTAAGTTATGTATAGGTTATTTAAGGTATGTTAAGCCTATGTCACTATTCCAGAGTGTTCGTTGGATTAAACTGGTTATTTTTACGCATCAGAGCGCGTATAACCCTCCAGAAAGCGATTTAAAGCTTAAAATCGAACAAGAGTTGATATGTGCAAATGATACACATATTTTTACAAATCCCAAGTATGAAATACAATATTTCATTGGTTTGGCATTGGTTTGATGGTTGAAGTGACACAGGTGTCACACCCATTAACCAAACCTAGGTATAAATTAGAAGTGTGGAACCCTAAAATTCATTTGAATCAGCCGACACCCTCTAGTTCTTTCCCTCTCTGCATTTCATCTTGGAGAAACCCTTGTCTCCCTCACAAAACCTCAACTCCCTTCCACCTTCACCCTCTCATCTATCTAAACTCCGATCACCGGAGTGAGTTCCGGCGGCCGCACCCCATCGCCGATGATCGGCTAGACTCACACACTCACCCACCGTCCTCCTCCTCCTTAACACCCCAACTCCCACCGGTCACCCACCCTTACCCATTGTACACGAACCCCTCAAAAATCAGGAGAGCCGCCTTGTGCGGCGGCGAGATCAGAGTTCGAGGAGAGAGAGAGAGAGAGAGGCACTGGCGGTGGTTGACGACGGCTGGGAGCCATTTGATTTCCGATGACCAGTTACGGCTCTGGCAAACACCGGTAAACGCCCCTATCTCTTTTCTTTTCCGATCGACAAAACCTCGTGTTTAAAGACTTCCGCGCTGTTTCTTTTCTTTTAAGGTTTTTCGGGGTATGATGATGATGATGGTAAACGACGGTAGAGGTGGCCGACGACAAGGGAGGCAGCCGGCGCCGGAGATACTGGCGGTGGCGGTGACAGTGGTGGTGACGAGATTCCCAGTGACGGCAAGGGTGGTGATCATGTACTGGCTCGGTTCAGATTTTGGATGGCTTCGAGTCAGAATGCGGCTCAGAATCGGGGTTTCGGGTGAAACCCGGTTGACTCGGTCAACACCCGAGTCAACTCGGGTCAACAGACGGTCAACTGTTAGTCAACAGGTCAACATCTAGTCAACATCACTCAAACATCATCTCGGGTCAGTTTTATGTATGCAATTTAGTTTTGGTTCGGTCTCGATTCACCTCAAGTTTGTTCGGTTCGACAGGTTCGGATTCAATTCAAAACGAGTCAGAAAGTCAACAAAAGTCAACTCTGGTCAACCAGTCAATTGTCGGGTCAACTGGTCAAGCGCAAGACGCGGTAAAGTTAATGACGTGAAAATTCGTTTGGATTGATAGTTTATATATTTTTAGTCTACGCGAAACCGAGCTCGACCGTTACCGTTAGTGATTAATTACGTTCTATTTTTGTCGTATTTGATAAAATTTTAGTATATATTGGTTGAATTGATTGAATATTGTTGAGTTTTGACAAAATACGACGACCTTTAGTGTTGGGTTATTCCAAATACAGAGGGGACTCTGTCCGTTTTTCGTAAAATCCAATACACGAACCTTTATAATTCCTAAACGACGTTGATGTATATTCTTCTTCAAAGTAAATATAAAGTGTATGATTTATTTTGGTGACATATTATAAATTTCAAAACAAAGATACAACATCTCGAAAATAAATATGAAGTTTTATTTAATTCAAACGTCGAGATTTCGGAACATATTTATAAAATAAATACAAGGTTATAATTATTTTAAATGCCGACCTTAAACCCTCTACGAACTAAATATAGTTTTTATATTATTTCAAACATTTAATGTTCGGAAATCATATAAATAGGTATATTTATGTTTATCTATATTAATTAGAGTTCGAATACTCTTATAAAAGGAATATATTTGTTTATATTCGTTTCAAACATCAAGATATCAAATATATGTATACGTATATATATATATATATATATATATATATATATATATATATATATATATATATATATATATATATATATCTTTACGTTCTACGAAAACTCCAACGGTGTATTGCCGTGTCATATACGACATTTCGAAAGAGCCGTACTACTATTCACCTACGCTTTCTAAATTACGACGACCAACACGGCATCGCATGTATATATTTATATTTGAATATATATATAAATATATATGTTAATCACTCGAAAACTAAGTCGATCTCGAGGCTTAGTTTTATCCCGATTATAAACGGGATCAACTAACAATAGTTTGGTTATTTCAAACCAAAATAATAACACCTTTATAGAATCGTTTAGTTAACGATTCGGTAGAGCTCGGACACGTAGTTTAACTACATTGTTTTAATTAGAAACTTATAATTATTCCTTGATTAGGAAAGCTATAGTTGCACGCTAGCACACGTTCTTGGAACGACACTACGGAATCACGCTAGGCTAGCTTTGCACAGGAATGCCAAGGTGAGTTCATAACCCCCACTTTTTAAGGTTTTACATTTTTGTAAATGTTTTCGGGGGTGGAAAGACATGCAAATTTTTGCAAAAGAAAACACTATTTCAATGAACGAAAACACATATTTATAAACCATGTTGCAAATGAATTTCAACAAACTCGAAAGGTTTACGAAAGATTTATACTAAACGTACCGGTTTTACAAAACAAACGCGTATTTTCGCAAACGTGCATTATTTTCATGACTAGTGACGAGAATGTCCTAGTTACAACAACGGGACTGGGTTGGCCTGCGTACGAAAAACGAGACAACTCAGTGAGATCATGTCCCCCTTTTCTTTCAACGTTTCGGTTTACAACTTTTGGGGGGAAATACATGTCAAACTTAGGTATGATTAAGTTATGGAATGAACTCTTAGATCATGTGAGCATAGGCTGTAACTGAGGTGCCATTAATCCTTTTGAGGACCAAGGAACAAAGGTTAGATCTAATGGGTACGGGCGAGCCCCACTCACGGTCCATGGGTGACCACTTAGAGTGCTGTTGTGTCCAGCGTCGAGAGTTCGACACTTAAATTGCCTACGCGGGTTGAGTACCTCCTATGTCGTCGCATATATTAATGTCCTCGCGAAACATTAATGATCAACATGTTCATAGACGCTTTACATACCAACTTACAACACTATAACGTTCATATGTTTTTAATATTCATTTGACGCAAACTCATACTACATGGATTTACAAACTTGGGTAACGCTTTCAACTTATGTACAAGTAAGAGGACGTGTTGGTCCTGCTTACAAAGACTTTTTTTTTTGGACTCGGTCCATTCTCTCTCGTGCAATGCACAAAGATTTTCGTGGGCTAGACTCACAATTTTCATATGATATATCGAGAAAAATGATTCTATTATGTTTTCTCCACAACTTTTAAACCGGTATACAAAAAGATTTATTTTAAATCTTTTCAAAACAAACTATGAACTCGCTCAACTTTATGTTGACTTTTTCGCATGTTCTTTTCAGGCTGCATTTTTCAAAACTACGGAACGGTTGGAATAGGAGAACCCACGGGATTTCGAGTACTTAGTGGTTTCGAGTGGGGCTCAAAACTACGGAACGGTTTGAAATTCTTGACACTGCAACAGTATCATGACTACCCCACTAATTTCCACAATCTGTGATCGCATCATCAAATCTGTTCGCTGAAGCCCCAGACGATGTCCCCAAACAACCCAGATTGGTCGTTAAAAATCCGAAAAAAATTTCAATCACCAAATTTTTTCTGGAGACTCACCTCGTCGTTGCGATCAAAAAATGCCTTTTTTAGGCATTTGTTCTGGATGGAATTGACATTTAGCACCATGATCCCTTCGTACGAATCCACTGTCTTCGTACGAACTCAGGAAATATAACAACATCAAGTTGTGCCTTCGTACGAAGCCCCGCTTTCGTACGAAGCTGAGCTGATGTCACCAAGAACACATATCAAACATAATTTTTGATCCAGAATCTTTATATCTGCGAATTTCATGATGAAAATTCACAGGATTGTGTGAAAATCAATTCCGAACAGAATGATGTCGCCAATTTTGAATTCAATCCATGAATTGACCTTCAATTTGATGTTTATTCGATGTTTAACGTCAAAACTCACTACACATCAAAACTATTGAGCGTAGGTGATTCAATCAACTGTTAGATTGATTGAATCGGTACCGTAGCTCTGATACCAATTCTGAAAACAGGATCCGGCGAGTTTGACGGAACTTTGGTCCCGAAACGACGTGTTTGGTGATAATAAACGATAAGAAATGAGTAGAAGATAGAATAGAACACCGAGCAATCACTTATAATCTGGTCTCTTATTGATAATCCAATGTTACAGCACCATGAGACCAGTTGGACAGCATGTCCCCTCTGCGATCCAAAAGCTTATCCAACACAAGACCCAAGCCCTCATATATATAGAGGTAATGGCTTCGTACGAAGGCCCCCTGTGGCTTCGTACGAACCCAGCTTGGTCCTGGATATCCAGTTACGAACCCATTATGTAGTGGCTTCGTACGAAGCTACTCCTGGCTTCGTACGAAGGCACTGTTACATTACAGAACCTTGGTTTCATACTGGATTTCACCCTATTCTATACAATATTCAACACACGCTCTATCTAGCTATTCGCACAGTGGTAGACGTACGAAATATGCACCAACAGAAACGTTTTTCATCGACCAGAGACTAAATTTGTACTAGATTTTTTATGCTAAAGTTTTCATATTCGATCAATTGTGTTGAAATTTTGAGAAAACAAATAAGTGAGAGTTTGTGTGACCAAAATGACTTTTAATCCAAGTCATGAGGAGTGTCACACAAAACCTACATTTACGGGATCTTCTCCATGAATAAAGTTATCCTTTAATGATAATTCGGATTTAAATTTCAAAAACCTACTTTTACGGGATCTTCTCCATGAATAAAGTTATCCTTTAATGATAATTCGGATTCAAATTTCAAATTTCAAATTTGACACTATTTAAGATTTTGTTTGAATCAACAAAAATGTCTTTTTAGAATGTTTCTCTAATTTATTCATGAAACAAGATATTCTTTTAGTAAGCGAATGCACCCTCTGCGTGTGTTTATGGGTAAAAGGTAGAGTTTATCATCAGCGGGAAATATGAGTTTAAAAAAACAGATGACAAACTTATTATTTTTAATCCTCTAAGTAATATATAGGGCTTGGTTAACGTACAATGTTCCTTAATGTACGATGTGTACGTTGGGAAAACACGCACGTTATAAAACTCAAAAACCCTAATCACGCATGTTGAAAACCAGAAGCACGTAAGTTGAACCTATAATCACGTATGTTGGCCATGTTCCTGCATCCTCTGTCATGTTCCTGCATCCTCTGTTGAAAACCATAATCACGCATGTTAAACCTATAATCACGCATGTTGGTCATGCTCCTGCATCCTCTGTTCTACGGTCTGATTTCGAGTCGTCATTTTGATGAAAATTTTCAAAATCAAAGATGAATTTGAATACAATTCGATGAAATTGTCCGAACAAAGGCCAATTTGAACTGAAACGAAAAGAAAATTGAAACGGATTGGACGAAATTGATCAATTCCAGGCTAATTGAAACGAACCCTAATCACATATGTTATATAACTAATCACGCACATTATATTTTCCCAGCGTATGCAGCATACCTTAACCTAGATTGTACAATACACTTTTTCATAATATATAAACCCTTATACCAACTCAACTTTATATTTTTAATCCTCTAAATAATATATAAACCCTTATACCAACTCAGCTTTAAAATATCTATAAGTTTTAACTAAGATGCACCTAATACTTTATTAAATATCCACATACCCTTTTTCATATTTATTTATCAAATGTTCAAGTACATAGTCTCCCAAAGTTATAAAGTCGTAGGAAGGGTATAAAACAAACTCTGATTGAATCGTTATAGCGACATTAAAACCATCTCGCCGAATTTAACGATCTTAGATTTTAGGTTTCGCTTTTTAATTTTTAACTTGTAGATTTTAGAATTTAGATTTTTGTTTGGATCATTGTGAAGAGGTATGGGCATACCTTCACGAGACGATTGATTGGCTGAGAGAATGCCATGTCAGCTCAAAGCGGGTTATTCGTCTAGGCTCTGAAGGTTGGGTACATGGTATGTTCTTGCATGGATATGGGCCCATACCTCTTCTCATATCAAAACAAATGTCACGTTATAATTTTTTTTATCAAGTGTATTGACTCTTTTTTAATAAATTTGTATTAAAAGGTAAAGAAAGGACAAATATAATGTTCTTTTTTTATTAATTTTTATTTAAAATGTTTAACAATATTTGTTAGTAAAGGCACGAAACGTCTTTTTATGTATAAAAAGACCTTTAATTACCCTCTTATGCATGTTACTAGTCACCATTACTAGCGGGACGTTCGTGATCATCTCTTGAGCCAATTTGGAAAGAGAGATTGGTGATAAGAGAGACATTAAGAAATTTGTCTTCATAGACGACATTAAACAAGTTTTGTAGCATTCGCATTGGTTCCTGTAAAAATATGTGAGTGAATTACTTATATTATAAGAAATGGTCGTTAGTGGTTTTGAGTGGAGGAGTGTCTAAAATATATGAGAATATTACTATTCATTTATAAACATATAGAAAACATTATTCACCCTTATAATTTTCTAATAATTTTAGAAGTGGTGGTTAATGGAAAAGAAAGAAAAAGTAATAATTATGTATAAAAATATTATTTAATTAAAAAGAGGGAAAAAATAGTTGTTTTTAATCTAATTATATGGATATAATGCGAATGCTAAGAGAGGTAGGAGAGAACGATAAGAAAAAGTTCTGGTGTTTAAATGCAATAAACCTTATTACTATCCTTTTTTTTTTTGTAAAAAGTGTATCTACGCTGACCAAGTTAGAGACCACACATGTTATAAGGCTACATGATATGGTGATCATCTTCGTTTGGAGGATGGTCCGTCACTTAGGCGTCACATCATAGTCCTCATGAGGATGATCCATCCCACAAAAACAATGGAAATTGGAGGATGATCCCACCTCACTAGTTTATTATTTTTTTTAAATCTTCCACTTTTTTTTTAACATTTAACAAATAAAATCGGAAAACATTTTCATTAATATTAAAAAAACAATACATAAACTTAAAAAAAAAACATAAACTTAAAAAAAATTCTAATAACTTAAAAAAAACATAAACTTATAAAAATCATCTACTTTGATGCTTCTTGATGATGTATTCTTGCAATTTTTTTAAAGTCGAGCGTTTTGGTTCGGGATAATTATCAACATCCATCGTCAATATATCCACTCTTTGAGCTGAACCTTATCATCGGCCAATAGTAACTTTTCTCCCGTCCCGCATGACTTTTCTTCGACCGCCCGTTCCTTCACCCTCGCCTTTTGGGCCGTGACCTCCGTGTAAGTTTTTAATTGCGTCATAAATTCCTCCATCTTCGGATCGACCTTTTGCTTTTCTTTCTTTGAGGTCGCCCCCTTCTTTGATTTGTCCCGGCCCGGGGGCCGTTCCGCTTTCCTTACGGCGTACTCTTCTTCATCGAGCTAGGCGTCGTCGTTTAAATTTATGTGACATCTCCCGTCCGAGCCGCCGGCGCTATAACTACCGGTCTCTGAGGTTCTTTGACGTTTTGCCATCTCCACCTCGTTCGGAACCGGCACCCACTTTGGGGCGGTTCGCATAACTTCCCATGCCCGAACGTGTGCGAACGTGGTATTATGGTTCGACTTGTAATTTTTCAATGCCTTTATGAAGACATCCTCGTCGCTCATCCCACTACGACGCCCACTTGAATATATTTTATTATATTCTTCCGAAAACTTGTTGACGAACCCGCTCATCTTTCGCCACTTAGAAGATACCGAGTCGACATCTCGATACGGTCCTTGTTCCATTAGCTCAAGAAACATCGCCAAAACCGATTTCCAAAACCCCCCACCCGTTTGATTGTGACCTATATTCGACAAAAATATATGTTACAAAAAATTAAAAAACTAATACTACAAAGTATATATTTAAAAAAATACAAGTTATTTTTACGTACCTTTAATGGGGTGTGTGGACGAGCCTATATAAGCCTTCGCTAGGGCTTCTTCCTCGAGTTGCGTCCATTGTTTCGGCTTCGGTTTGGACGGTTGGCTTTGCTCACCCGCAACTTGCTTGCCTTTTTTTCGTTTGTTTGTTTGCTTGCGGTTGGGTCTCGGGAACATCTTCAACAACATCTTCGTCGGATTCTGTTCGAATGGGTTGCGATGGTTGTTCGGGTTGAACGGGTTGCACGGGTTGCATATTAAAAGGATTACGCATCATCAAGTGTTGTATGGCTTGACTTTGTTGCGTGTTCGCAAAAACATTCGGTGAGTTTTGGAAAGCGGCAAAAACGTTTGCGGAAAATTGACCGAATGGGTTCGATTCCATCGTAAGATAGTACCTCGGCACTGAAAATACATTCAGGTTGTTCGGGGGGTTCGGGTTGTTGGGGTTGTTCGGGACGTCCGGGTTGTTTGGGTTGAAGGGATCCATGGTAGAACAATGTTTTATAAAAAGGGAAGAAGGTTTAAAAAATTAGAGAGAGAGATGAGGTTGTAGTGGGTGAAAAGTAGTGAATATATATAAATTTTGGTAGATTTTATAAATATAGCCGTTTGTATTTGAAATTGGAAATTATTATTATTATTTTTTTAAACGGTAAAATAGAATGGGAAAGGCAAATCTTTTTGTCTTCTAGTGCTTCGTCTCCAACGTCTCCTACTCGACGGAGACGACGAGGATGGGGGGAGGATGGTGTTTGGGTCGACGCCGGGTGGGACGAACCAGGGGACGTTCCCCATACCGCTAAGCCTAACAAAGCGTCTCAATCTATTTGAAACCATAACATTTTATCATTTATGATACCAAAAATCATGCTACTTGCATTGCTCGGTTCCAACAGACCTCAAGCATAACTAGGGCCTAGGGGAGACAAATTCTGGCAGTGTATGAAAGACCAAACGAATACGATAAAAAAACAGGGTAAATTACTTTTTGAGTCCTTGTGTTTTATGGGTTTTAACTAGTTGAGTCCAAAAGCAAAAAGTTTAACGACCTGAGTCCCTATAAGCATTTTCTTTAACCATTTGAGTCCAAATTTCGAACACTGTTAGATTTTTTGGTTAAATATTGTTAAATGACCAAGGGAAAAGAATTGAAAGATATTCATCTCTGTGATGAAAACAGCGAGTTATGCTAGAAAAGGGTCACTAGTGTATATGATTTCCATAATCATTAACACTAAGGGAAAAGAATTGAAAGATATTCCCGTAGTATCTCAATTCTCAGATGTGTTTCCAGAAGAGTTACCAGGACTACGGCCGGACAGGGAAGTCGAATTCAGAATTCACCTGCTACCAGGAATAACACCAATTTGCAAAGCACCTTACCATTTGGCACCACCAGAAATGCAAGAGTTAAAGAAACAATTGGATGAACTCCTGGAGAAAGGATTTATACAGCCAAGTTCATCGCCATGGGGAGCACCGATCTTGTTTGTCAAAAAGAAAGACGGGTCAATGCGTATGCGCATCGATTACCGAGAGTTAAATAAGGTCACGATTAAAAATCGGTACCCATTACCGAGAATCGATGATATGTTTGATCAGTTGCAAGGAGCTCGATTCTTTTCGAAGATCGATTTACGCTCAGGATATCATCAATTAAAGGTGCAGGAAGAGGACATTCCTAGTACCGCTTTTAGGACAAGGTATGGCCATTATGAATTTACCGTCATGCCATTTGGTCTAACAAATGCCCCAGCCGCATTTATGGACATGATGAACCGAATATGTAAGCCATATTTGGATAAATTCATAATTGTCTTTATAGATCATATTCTCATTTACTCTAAGAGTAAATAGGAACATGCATCCTAAATTTGCTGAGAAAAGAAAAGCTTTATGCTAAATTTTCGAAATGCGAATTTTGGTTAGAAGAAGTTCAGTTTCTTGGACATTTAGTTAATCATGAAGGAATTCATGTGGATCCCACAAAGATTGAGGCAATTACTAAATGGAAAGTCCCTGAATCACCAACTGAGGTTATAAGTTTCCTAGGACTGGCTGGTTATTATAGACGGTTTATACGAGATTTTTTCTAGAATAGCCATTCCCTTAACAAAACTGACCTGTAAATCAGTTAAGTTTGAATGGGGACCAAAACAGGAAGAAGCCTTTAGAATTCTTAAGCAAAGATTAACCAACGCACCCATATTTGCATTACCAGAAGGAACTGAAGACTTTGTAGTCTGTTGTGACGCTTCTAAGTTAGGTTATGGATGTGTGTTGATGCAACGTCAAAAGGTTATAGCCTATGTGTCTAGACAACTTAAGAATCATGAAGAAAACTATTCAACCTATGATCTAGAATTAGGAGACATAATTTTTGCCCTTAAAATTTGGAGACATTACCTTTACGGTAGTAAGTTTACCATTTTCACCGATCATAAGAGTTTAAGGTATGTTTTCGGGCAAAAGGAATTGAATATAAGATAGAGATGCTGGATGGAGATGCTTAGTGATTATGATTGTAATATCCAGTACCATGCAGGAAAGACTAATGTAGTAGCTGACGCTTTAAGTCGAAAGTATCATGAAAAGCCAAAAAGAGTATGTTTTCTTAAATTAAACCTGCAGATAGATTTAAATGAACAAATTAGAGAAGTACAAGAATCAGTAATCAAGGACGATACTGAAAATTTGAAAGGAATGATTAAGGAATTACAACAAGGAACAGATGGAATATGGAGATTCCATAAGAAAAGAATGTGGATACCTAAACAAGGAAACCTACGCCACCGAATATTAGAAGAACCCCATAAGTCTAAGTATACGATACATCCAGGTAGTGATAAGATGTACCAAGATTTAAGAAAGAATTTCTGGTGGATAGGAATGAAAAAGGATATAGCAGCTTATGTTGCCAAGTGTCTAACCTGTTCACAGGTTAAAGCTGAACATCAGAAACCCTCAGGTTTATTGCAACAATTAGAAATACCAATATGGAAATGGGAATTGATAACAATGGACTTTGTTACCAAATTACCAAAGATACGAAAAGGTAATGATACAATCTGGGTGATTGTAGATAGGTTAACCAAGTCTGCTCATTTCTTGTCGATGAATGAAACTTTCAGTATGGAACAATTAGCCAAGTTGTATGTAAATAAAATAGTTTCATTCCATGGAATTCCTTTATCTATTGTGTCTGATAGAGATAGCCGTTTTACTTCTCATTTTTGGACAAGTTTCCAAAAAGCAATGGGAACCAAGCTAAATCTAAGCACCGCTTATCATACTCAAACAGATGGACAAAGCGAAAGGACAATTCAGACAATGAAAGACATGCTTAGAGCTTGTGTAATTGATTTTAGAGGAAATTGGGATGATCATCTAACATTAATAGAATTTTCCTACAATAACAGCTATCATACCAGTATCAATGCTGCACCATTTGAAGAACTTTATTGTAGGATCGTTCGTCGACCTGTTTGAGTCGTTCAGAGAAGTTCGTATCCGAATTAAGAGGCGGAAACTAATAATTCGGTGCTATTGAAGCTGTATACACTTTAAACTTGCTGTTGTATTGATTTCAAACTCAGTTACAAGATCTGACAGCACTTCGGCAGCATACCGGAACAAAAAACACCGTTCTATATGTTGTGGATCGCCCCTAATGACCTATATATAAGCATTCTGGTCCGCTCATACGACATGTCCGTATGAGCGATCCAGCAATATGACATAAAAGCGATCCAGAACATGTCCTAAAAAGCGATCCTGACAATCTATGACACAAAAGCGATCCTAGGACTGTACATATAAGCGATCCATATACAAACAAGCTATTCTAGGATTCCGTGCCATGTCTGATCTCCTAAATCTTCAAGACTTGATGGAAGACGTAGTCAGCAGACGTAGGTGCACTAACAAACTCCCCCTCGGATGTTGACGGAGTCTTCATAGATCTTTCCCAACTGACTTCGCACATGTCTATCTACAATCTTCATCAGTCAACAATCTGCCTCTGAAATATCTGTCGTTCCAAGAATCCTCGTTCTCTATCTTCATCATTAATCTAACTCTTCTCTCTTGAATGTTGACTCGGTGTCTTCAGACTCCCCCTCTCACACAGCTGGGATCGTAGTCTGGAATTCAATCTTTCACTGTTTCTGAGATCGTTAATAGGCGCCCATCAGGTTCCCGATCGTACCCTGGCTCTTTGATACCTGCACAATCTCTACCCAACCATAAGTTTCTACAAAGATTAAAACTCGTCAACAATTTAGAAACTATGTTGAACCAAAACAGTAATGATTTTGCATTCAAGAAATGATTACTGGTTTTTATCAAAACAATTTTACCATCTACACACAAATACTTTCCAAACCAGTTCTTCAAGTTTAGCACTTTGAATTTTGAAAAACAGCATCTCAACACAAGTTGTCGAAAATCTTTTTGATTTTTCAAAATTTATGCTAAAACACACTAAAAATCTTTTTGGATTTTCTGAATGAAAATAAAAACAGAAATGAAATATTTACAGACAATATTTTTGTGAGTTTGTGCAAGAGGATCATATCAGTTATGAAACATATCACAAACACCGTTAAGCTTGGTTACATTTTAAGTTCTAAACAATTTACCTAGATTGTCAGTATGTTTGTCCACTTAAATTTTCACACAGATTTCAATTGATTCGAGATACGATATTAATGTTTTAAAGACTTAAACTTAATTGTGTATCACTCCACTTGAATATACTCCCGTATCCAGATCCCAAATATTCAGTCTTACAGGTGAGTATACCACAGGTGATATCTGTAAAGAGGTAGATGCGAAACCGTGAGAGCTCAGGTCAGAACTTCCGTTCAGCAGAGAGATGACGGCTCGACTTTTGGTGGGTCCCCTTTAGAGGATCTTTTGTTACAACAGCAAAGATTACCAATTTTATTGTTTAATCAGTTTGCTGAGGGCGGCGCTTATGTTTCAAAGCTTTTTGCATAAAGTATTATTCGGGGACTAGGTCAGTATTTCCATACAGCAGAAGTCCCGGAATAATACCCCAGATATCACTGAGTATAAAGACCTAGTATCTCAGAATACGGGACCTTTCAAACAAGATTTCGGGGGTTACCCATATATCCAAGAATAGTTACCCACGAATTAAGTAAGTTTGATTTAGGTTTATATCTCATTTCAATTTACTAAATGTGCGAAAATCTACTGACACATCCGCAGTAAGATTGTTTATCACATTTTGACTTTACAATTCTTTAGCGTGCTGTGATAGTCCACTGATGTACTATCATTTCCTCTTTTATGCAACAAAAACTCATTTTTCAATTTTATCATGTTTTTGGCTTTTTCAAATTTTCTGATGTTTTTGGATTTTCTAAAAAATTCTTACTCCCCCTAAAATTCAAATACATCTAATGAAAATTGAAAACAAACTATACAGAACATGACAACTGACATCGAAACACTTCAATTCTCCATCCGTTTGGCTTAAACAATCAGAACTCCCCCTCACAACAAACTATTTTCCCATAATGATTTCAAAACACTTAAGTTTGTTTTAATCAGAATGGTTTTTCCGGAAAATAAGTTTAGTTGTTTTTACCTTTTGTAAAAATGGGGCAAAATCATCACATTGTTTACCAAATTCATAAATGATAATTAAATCAAGTCCAATTTAATGACCCTGATTTAACCACTTGAAAGATCAACTGGTTCTCGTTCTGAACCATTTATAACCTCCACCAACATACAACCACTTGTAAATATAGCAATTAGGCTTTTCAAACCTGTTTTTCAACCAATTACCATCTTTTAGTTGGATTCTCAAGGTGCCGATTCCTACTCCTCGCTTACAAACCTGGGAGTTCCGGCAAGTCCTGCAACTTTTCAAACAGATTTAGAAAGATGCCGATTCATGATCCACAATACCATCTTGGGATCTCCGGCAAGTCAGGATTTCATTCTTGAAAAAATATATCCACCCAAGCCTGACCTTCCTTGGGTGTAACCTCATCGTTTTCATTGTTTCTTTCAACTGACCTGTAAACCCATCCTTTGGAAGCATAAAAATCCTGAATGCTTTGGGCCTTACCACTGACCATTTTTCCAAAGATGCGTTTTACATTTCCATTGAAAGTTTTTTCAACATCAATTTTCTTCTTGTCAGAATAAAACTGATTTGAAATTTCAACTTTTCCAATTTTAGATTTGTAATTTTTAGCACTTAGTGGCGGAAAATTCACATCGTCCACTTTCTGAACTTTCTTTTCAATCTTTTTCTCAACACATGGCTCCTCTGATTTTATGGAATCAGATTCATCACCAGACTTGTTACCTGAACCTTTTACAACCCATTTCTGATTTGTAGCATTGTCTATTCTTTTGGAAGCACTCTTTGAACATTCTCCTTTCTCATAAGTCGAATTCTCAAAGCCTGTGAACTTCCGGGTTGACAGTTCAGTCTTCTCAACAACTTTTTCTTTCATTTTTCTCGAGACTTCTTGTTTTGGTCGAAATGTCTTTGGACAATCTTTCGCAACATGACCCACAGCTTTACACTGAAAACAAGATCTCTTTTCAACCTTCTTCGGATCTTCCTTCTTCTTCATACCCTCTTGCTTCTTTGCAAGGAATTCTTGATTTGTCTGATTTCTGAATGATTTTTCTTTTTCAGCTTCTGTTGTTTTTCCTGCAACAAACATTTGTTTTGGTTTATAAACTTTTTCATTTTATAGTTTTTCTGTGGAATAAAACCAAGACCTTTCTTTTTGAAATTACGATTATGGTTTGGTTTCTTTTGGAAACTATAACCACAATTGTAACCCATTTTCTTGTTAATTCTCTGTTGATCTCTTGAAGTGTATTGTTTAGGTTTTCCATTAAGATTGAAATCTTTTATTTCAGAAATATTAATTTCTGTGATTTTGAAAACCTTTTGAATCATTTCAATTCTGACACTTCTTATTGGAAAACTTTCATCTGAATATAGTTTGTCAGAACCTTTCAAAGTATATGCCACTTTGACTGATTCATCATTCAAATTAGACTTTGAAAGTAAAAATTCTTTAGCATAAACCCGTTTGTCCTTTTTATTTGTCGGCTTTGACCCAGAATTTGACTCAGGTTTGGACTCCGGTTTTGATTCCTCATTGTCATCTGTGTCTAACACCTGATCGACCATACTTTTTATCAACTTCGACTCATGATCAGTGTCTGATGACGTATATGTGACATCAATACTTTCTGGTAAGTTATCCGACGACCCAGACTCCTATTTCAAATTGATCGCTTTATTGACTCTTTCTGAATTTGGATTTCGAGGTGAATATCCATTTTCAACCGGGGGCGGACATCTGTTATAGGATACACTCAGTTTCTTACCAGAAGTCTTCAATTTTTCTTCATCTCTTGTCACGGATTTTTCTTCTTCAAATATCTTCACTTCTTCAAAAGTCTTCAAATCTTTCACCACTGGATAAAATCCTGTCAACAACAAAAGTAGAACATGAATAACTATCTAATAATTTCTTTACCTTTTCAGTTTCTATCTTTTGTGTTGCCAACTCAAGCTCGAGATCTGCACATTTCTTTATGTTATAGTTCGCCGTATCAAGCTGTCTCAGATAAGCTATCTTCAAAGTATTCATAGCTTCAGCTTGTTCACCATCAGAATCTGTATATTTGTTGATTTCTCTGTTCATTGTATCATACGATTCCTTCAACTTGTGAATATTGTGCAATAGCTCATTGTTCTGCTTAATCAGCGAATCACAGTTCATGCATTTTTCTTGGACCATGACCGGTTCAGCATCCATTTTAATCTCAAATTCAGGAACTTTTTTGACTGTCCTGCTTGAATTTAAAAATCGAGCTCTTCTCAATTTCTCAGCTTTTGCTTCTTCCTTCAATCTCTCTTCCTCTTCAGCCTCCTCTATGAGCTTTCTTCGTCTCTCTTCAGCAGCTTCCATGACTTTTCTGCATCTTTCTGCACATTTCAAATCATAAGCATTAGCAAAGAAAGCATGAGAAGTGTTTTTAGACATCTCTTTGGCCATAAGATTTTGATCTGGACAAAAATCATCCCAGGTAAAACCTTCAACCATCTTTTCATCATCTTGTTCAGCTAGACACACTTTGCTATCTTTTGGAAGATACTTTTCCCAGGTAAAATTATCATATTTTCCCTGACTAACAACACATGCTCTTTTATCAGCCACATCTCTTCCATGAGCCGTTTGTGCCTGATGCTGCTGTGTTGGTTGAGTGATTTGATGATAAATGGCCTTCTTGTGATAATCATTGTTTCCGAAAGGATTCTGGGCACCAGTAGCTTCACGGTTTTTACACTCTCTCTTGAAATGCCCCTTCTCCCTACAACGAAAACATGTAACTTTAGATTTATCAAAACCTAAAGTTGAAACGTTTGCATCACGAAAATCATCACGGCCGGTAATTTGTTTAAACTTCTCAGCGCGTCTCATCACACTCGCCATACACCATTTTATATCCATCAATTCCATTTCTTCAGCATCAATTTGATCGTAATCCTCTTTCGTGAGCATTGGATTTCCGATCTTTCCTGCAACAAAACAACTATAAGACTCTAAAATCATCCCTAACAAAGACATTTGATTTTTTGCAATATCTTCAGTGTAGTCTTGATCATTTTCAAGGCTTAACACAATGTTACACTGAAGTTTTCTACCATTCTTTGTTACAGATATATTAGGATCAAAAGATGAAAATCTTGTGCTGTTGCTTGATCCCTGAGATGTCTTCTTTTCAGTAGAATCTTTAACACTGTAAGCAGTTTCAATCTTAGGAGAGAACTTTGTTGAATCAGTAGCACCATGCTTGTAGTACAAACTGATATCCTGCTCTCCATCGTAGTTCTTCATCCTAGCGATCTTTCTCTGCTCCATATCTTGAGCTTCCAAATGCTTGATAAAATCTCCCAAAGTCATAGCTCTATAATCTTTTCTGTTAGATCTTAGCATCATCAGAAATGTTCCCCATGTTTCGTGTGGAAGCGCATCTGCAAGTTTTTCAATTAACTCATCAGTATCTTTCTTAATACCTAACTTTGTCATATTTCTCACCAAGTTACAATATCTATCAATAATCTGCTTGGTGTTTTCAGATTTTAAACCACGAAACAAATCGAATTCTTTCTTCATAAGAGATTTTTTATTCTTAAGCATATCATCACTTCCAATAAACTTTGCTTCCAACTCTGTCCAAATTGAATATGCAGTTCCATCGTGTTGTAGCAGAATCAAGATATCCTCTTTTATAGCTTGCTGAAGCAGACTCACCATGAGTTTCTCATCCCGATATTTCTTTTTGTCTGTTGCACTCATTTCTCTAAGTGTTAATGGAGTACCATTCACAACATCATCCTTTGTGGGTTTAACATATTGTTCCTCGGTGTGTTCCCACGCATCAAGATGATAGGCTTCGACCCAATTTCCGAATCGTTCCGACCACACGTTGTAATCATCAATATCCATGAGTTTCGGTGGTTTCTGAGACGTTCCGGTTTCATTTTCAATCAAAGCACTTTGAGTAATCGAGGTCGGGGTAGCAAAAGCGTTATAAAATTCAGTATCCATTTTTCAAATTGTTCACAAATTCACAATGTTTTTCAAATTTTAGCAATCTGTTCACAAAAACGAAACTGTTTCACAAGCGATCCAATACAACTGTTCTATAAGCGGACAGTTCTATAAGCGGACCAGTCAACGTCAATTAATTGCCAAATAAGCGGTCCAAACTATTCAGATAAACGGTTCAGACAATATCCGAATAAGCGATTCAAACTAATCCAGATGAGCGGTCCAGACTGTTAATCGTTCGAGCGGTCCAACAATGTCACTAAAAGCGGTCCAAAAGCTTGTTCGTTCGAGCGATCCAGAAATTGCTAAAAGAGCGGTCCGGATACTGTTAGATAAGCGGTCCAAAATCAGTCAAAAGAGCGGTCCAGAAATCGTTTGAGCGATCCAGAAGTACTAGTTCGAGCGATTCAGAAGAACTATTTCGAGCGATCCAGAAGCTTACGTCATCTTTTGAGCGATCCTGAATGAACAAATCACCTAAAATCTTGGTTTCTACTTCGATTTTAAATCTGAAAACTTCAAGGATTTGTTAATTCATGATTCCGAGTGCACTGTGTGATTTTGAGCTTGTTTTACCGTGAAAAATTTTGAAAAAGTGAAGAAAATGTAGAAAATCAGAAGAATAGCAGCTAAAATGGCAAGAACTCCTCCTCCTGGGCTCTGATACCACTTGTAGGATCGTTCGTCGACCTGTTTGAGTCGTTCAGAGAAGTTCATATCCGAATTAAGAGGCGGAAACTAATAATTCGGTGCTATTGAAGCTGTATACACTTTAAACTTGCTGTTGTATTGATTTCAAACTCAGTTACAAGATCTGACAGCACTTCGGCAGCATACCGGAACAAAAACACCGTTCTATATGTTGTGGATCGCCCCTAATGACCTATATATAAGCATTCTGGTCCGCTCATACGACATGTCCGTATGAGCGATCCAGCAATATGACATAAAAGCGATCCAGAACATGTCCTAAAAAGCGATCCTGACAATCTATGACACAAAAGTGATCCTAGGACTGTACATATAAGCGATCCATATACAAACAAGCTATTCTAGGATTCCGTGCCATGTCTGATCTCCTAAATCTTCAAGACTTGATGGAAGACGTAGTCAGCAGACGTAGGTGCACTAACATTTATGGACGAAAGGGCCGAACACCAGTCTGTTGGGCATAAGTTGGAGAAAAGCAACTGTCTGGACCAGAAATAGTACAGGAAACAACGGACAAGATTGTTCAAGTCAAGGAAAGATTAAAAGCAGCACGCGATCGACAAAAGAGTTATGCTGATAACAGACGAAAGCCGTTAGAATTTCAAGTAGGAGACAATGTATTATTAAAAGTTTCTTCTTGGAAAGGAGTGGTAAGATTCATCAAAAGAGGAAAGCTAAGCCCTAGGTATGTTGGACCTTTTGAGATTATCAGAAGAATAGGACCTGTAGCATATCAGCTACAACTGCCAGAGGAAATGGCAGGAATACATGATGTATTTCATGTAAGTAATCTCAAAAAGTGTTTAGCCGATGAATCATTAGTGGTACCTCTTAAGGATATAGAGGTGAATGAGAAACTAAAGTTTGTAGAGAAGCCACTGCAGATTGAAGACAGGAAGATCAAGAATCTCAAACACAAGAGATTGGTTCTAGTCAAAATAAGATGGGATTCCAAGAGAGGACCAGAGTGTCACACCCCAACCGATGGCGGAATCATCGGGGCGCGGCACTAAGCGAAACAGATTGTTCAAGAGAAATTCCATAACAACTACATTACCAGATATTTAATATTAAGTCCCGTACCTTAATCCATCAAGCATATTAAGTTATTACAGACATCGATATCTCTAAAACAGATAACATGTTCCGACAACTCAGATTTCAAATAAAAAAAATAAATTGTTTGTTTGTTTCTGGACTCTTCCTAGCTCGGTTCCATACAGCAAGCATCCTAGCAGATAGCATCCTAAACACCCGTCACATACGTTAAAATAGAGGTCAATACACATAGTGTAAAGGTGAGCATACAAGTTTAATAGATATAATAGAGTTCGAAATCATTTACGCATAACCAACATGTAACATGTATAAAGTGAAGGCAAGTAGGTTATCGACAGAGAAATATGCACAGACGTGACTGCGAGTTGTAGAATGTGCAACACACATCCCCACTGGGACACGTGAAGTAAAGCCCTTAACAACCCCTGTCCACGACAGGTGCTGAGTCCAAACTATAGTACTATCGTTGCTAAGGTGTCAGGCAACAATCACAATGTTAACATAACATACAAGCATTCATCAAATAACACGTAGCATGCAACATTGGTTAGCGTATAAATAGTGTTTGCGTTGTGTGTCGATTGTGATTTAGAATAGGTAACGTGTGTAACAGCCAAAAGTGCATAAACCAAAAAGGGATCGAGTATACTCACAGATTGTGCTTAACAAGTAAACACTATCTTGGATTGAAGGGAGCGCTGGAAGAGGTTAGCTGAACAGTTAACGATAGCATAAACGATAACCGGCGCGTAAAACAGTGCAAAGTTGATAAGTGTCGGATGGTAATCCGATCGGATGGCAATCGATCTGAGGAATCACCTTCGCTATCTGTTTAGCGACGAGAGCAGCAAGGCGTTTATCTTTCTGGTTTCGGCGAGCAGCGCGCGAGTGACGGGATCCAGATGACGACATTGTCTACAACAGACATCGCCATAGGACTGAGACACAATATAATAGAATCTCACCTCACACGCCTAACACTACTAAAGCTCAGGAACACAAATAACCTCATAAACACATAGGCACACAATCACAGATTCACATAGCCACAAAAGCACATAGCACGTAAAGCACAGAAGCACAAGAGGTAGTCAGAATACAGAAACCTATCATTCAAAGTCCGCGCATGTTTGAGAATAGCGATTGCGATTAGCGAATGCACAGTGAGCAACATAGCGTACAGTCATTCCTCAAGTAGTAGCGATTTGTTAGCGATTTGAGATAGATGTGCAGTGCGAGTTGTGTGTGTCGATCGAAGCGAAAAGCTAAAAGCGAATAAACCACCGTAAATCGAAACACATAAACAGGTAAAATCACATAAAACACATAAAAATCCACATAAAAGCGACGAATCATCAGAGTCGGCAGTTGCGAGCTCAGAATCGAAACACGTAAAATCGGTGATTGCGAGCTTAAAATCGAAAATAGATTGTCTAAGGCTCGATAGACATCGACTACCCAAAGTGATTCGACTATTCACAAGGACTTTTAGTACACACTTTGACCTTCGGGACTGTGTTCTCACCTCGAATTTGGGTGATCGACACGCATCCTTCCAGTTTAGTGTGACTTCAAGTCGTTGGAGCCCGTTGAGACTTTGGTGAGAGTGTTGAAAAACCAAGTAAGCTCATACAAAACCCCTACAGGGTGTGCACAAGTCGGTCTGTTGGTACTTAACTATAGACTAGGTCGTTTCTAAGACATCGACCTGGACTAGGTCGAGTCTTGCCTAATTCCCTATAGTTATGGCTCTGATACCAATCTGTCACACCCTAACCGATGGCAGAATCATCGGGGTGCGGCACTGAGCGAAACAGATTGTTCAAGAGAAATTCCATAACAACTACATTACCAGATAGTTAATATTAAGTCTCATACCTTAACCCATCAAGCATATTAAGTTATTACAGACAGCGATATCTCTAAAACAGATAACATGTTCCGACAACTCAGATTTCAAATAAAAAAAATAAATTGTTTGTTTGTTTCTAGACTCTTCCTAGCTCGGTTCCACACAGCAAGCATCCTAGCAGATAACATCCAAAACACCTGTCACATACGTTAAAATAGAGGTCAATACACATAGTGTAAAGGTGAGCATACAAGTTTAATAGATATAATAGAGTTCAAAATCGTTTATGTATAATCAGCATGTAACATGTATAAAGTGAAGGCAAGTAGGTTATCGACAGAGAATATGCACAGACATGACTGCGAGTTGTAGAATGTGCAACACACATCCCCACTGGGACACGTGAAGTAAAGCCCTTAACAACCCCTGTCCACGACAGGTGTTGAGTCCAAACTATAGTACTATCGTTGCTAAGGTGTCAGGCAACAATCACTGTGTTAACATAACATACAAGCATTCATCGAATAACACGTAGCCTGCAATATCAGTTAGCGTATAAATAGTGTTTGCGTTGTGTGTCGATTGTGATTTAGAATAGGTAACGTATGTAACACCCAAAAGTGCATAAAGCAAAAAGGGATCGAGTATACTCACAGGTTGTGCTTAACAAGTAAACACTATCTTGGATTGAAGGGAGTGCTGGAAGAGATTAGCCTGAACAGTTAACGACAGCATAAACGATAAGCGGCGCGTAAAACGGTGCAAAGTTGATAAGTGTCGGATGGCCAGTCGATCGGATGTGTATCCGATCGGGTGGCCATTCAATTGGATTGGCATCTCCTCTGCTGAAGATGTGTTTGTTTATGATGGTTTACCTTTTGAAGTTTTCGCTGTAGCATTTTGAAAACAGAGAAGTATCTCTGCCTTTCAGGTCGGTCGATCGAACGCCGGTTCGATCAGACGGCGATCCGTTCGGCAAGGTAATTCTTAGAGAACAAGTTCACAACAGTGTTTTCATTCGATCGGATGGTCTACCAATCGGGTGGCAATCCGTTAAATCTGATAAGGCATTGAACATGTTGAAAATTGTTTATGTGTTGAAGTCCAAAACATCACATGGTCGGACAGTCGTTCGATCGGAGGGCAATCCGATCGGACGGTAATCCGTTCGATGTTCAAAATCTCTGAAAAGTTAAAAATAAAATCTGAGTGTGGGACCATGTGCCAGCCGATCGGGTGGCTGTCCGATCGGATGTCAATCCGATCGGACGGCAATCCGTCCTAGCGACTTGATCGTCTTGACACTTGGTATTTTGATAGTTTGTAACTTTGGTCGAGACGGGGTGATAACACGCCAAACAACAGAACCTCGTCATGTCCCTAGTAATCCGATCGAACATGAATCACCCAGATCCGACCCGTTCACTGGTTCGTGACGGTTGTTCATGCTTAACCCGAAATCGGTTGTCTCCTCGGTAGAACTCAAATCTTGAACCAACACATCACTAAGAAGGAGTAGAAGATCAGAACAAGCTCCGATTCTTTCGGTTTTGAGTGCATTGAGTGTAAAAGAGTTGAAGGAGAGTTTGAAAACCATCTTTCAATCCTTTACACCATGAATATGTTCAGATCTATGCAAGATCTTTGTTGATTCATGTGGAAATCATCCAGATCTAAGTTGTTCTTGGTGGATTGAAGCCAAAACATGAAGTTCATAAGAACCCCATGACGACATCATCCTAGAATACCTCAAATCTAGTGATTTCACGGTTAAAAGTTAAGATTCAAAAGATAGAAAGGTGTAGGAGTGCGTGTAGATCAAGAAAGTACAAGATTTAGGTTGAAAACTTACAAGAATCGCGAGAAATCGAGAGAAAGAAGCTTGAGAGCGGTTGGGTCGAGTGAGAGGTTGTCACATCACAAATGATATGACAGGTTGGTATTTATAGGGTTTCCCAAAAAGGAAAGTGCAGTGGATCGAGTGGGTCACCGATCGGATGGTTGTCCGATCGGGTGGCAATCCGATCGGATGGCAATCCGATCGGATGGCAATCCGATCGGTTGACCATCCGATCAAGCAGTCACTCGATTGAGTGGCTCCGACGACTGAGTTTTGGCGTTTCGTTTCGTGCGTTGGGTTTTGCGATGGGTTAGAGTTTCCTATTAATCCCAACTACTATATCTAACATACAATCATCCTAAATAACTTGCGTTTAGTGTTTGCGATTGAGTTGCGATTAATTACCACAAACATAAGCAGAAATAAGCATGCACAAGTAACACATAAGTAGCGCACACACGTAAAAACAATATCCAGAACGCGTAAATCGGGTTGCGAATGCGATTGCGATGCGGTAAGCGATAAAGCGATAAACATCGATAAAAATCGATTAAACATCTATTATTAACAAGTACTCCACATAATACAACTAACGTAACAAGGTAAATAGACTATCTACAAGTCAAAGAAGTCAAAACAGTAGTTGAGCAAGGAGTGACAGATTGCAATTAGCAATCTTTTCTTCCTTTGACTTCAATCTTGACCTTGACTTTGACTTTTGAAAACACGGGGTGTTACAGCCTCCCCTTCTTAAGGGAATTTCGTCCCGAAATTAGGCCAAAGCCGTAACAAACAACTGCGGGTACTTCGCCTTCATGTCGCTTTCGAGTTCCCAAGTGAAATCCGCGCCACGTTTGCCTTCCCAGTGAACCTTCACAATGGGAATATGTGAGCGCCTGAGCTGCTTGGTTTTGCGGTCCATGATCTCAACAGGCTTCTCCACGAAGTGTAATATTTCGTCCACTTGAAGATCCTCGAGTGGAACGTGTAAATCATGCTCAGCCAGACACTTTCTGAGGATCGAAACGTGGAAAGTCGGGTGGACGTTGCTAAGTTCCTCCGGTAGTTTGAGTCTGTAGGCCACTTTTCCGATCCTTTCCAGAATCTTAAAGGGTCCAACATATCGAGGCGCGAGTTTCCCTTTCTTGCCGAATCTGATCACACCCTTCCAAGGTGATACCTTTAGGAGTACGTAGTCGCCAACGTCAAATTCAAGGGGCTTGCGTCGTCTATCGGCGTAACTTTTCTGACGACTCTTAGCTTTCAGCAGATTATCTCAAATTTGGAGGATTTTGTCAGTCGTTTCTTGCAATAGCTCAAAACCGGTCATTTGCGAATCTCCGATCTCGTGCCATACAATAGGCGATCGACATCTTCTTTCGTATAATGCTTCAAACGGTGCCATTTGAATGCTGGAATGATAACTGTTATTGTACGAGAATTTGACTAAAGGTAAGTATGCGTCCCAATTACCACCGCTATGACACACGAACGGAGCATGTCTTCAAGGGTACGAATCGCTCTTTCAGTCTGACCGTCGGTTTGGGGATGCAAAGCGGTACTTAGATTAAGCGTAGTACCGAGAGCAAATTGAAACGTTTCCCAAAGACACGAGGTAAACCGACCATCGTGGTCAGAGATGATGTCGCGAGGCGTCCCATGTCGATAAATGATCTCATTGGTGTAGATTCGGGCTAATCTTTCTACCTTATCGTCTTCTCGTATCGTCAGAAAATGAGCAGATTTAGTCAAACGGTCAACGACAACCCAGATGTTGTCGTGACTTGATGGCGTGCGCGGAAGTTTCGTTATAAAGTCCATAACTATACTCTCCCACTTCCACATGGGAATCTTGGGTTGGACGAGTAAGCCAGAGGGTCTTTGGTGCTCGGCCTTGACTTTCGAGCAAGTCGGGCACTTCAAAACATAGATAGCGATATCCTTCTTCATGCCCGACCACCAGTACTTGTAGCGAAGGTCCTGGTACATTTTATCGGCAGCGGGATGAATAGAATATCGAGACTTGTGGGCTTCGTACATCAAAATCTGTCGCAAATTGGTCCATTTAGGGATCCAAATTCGATCCAGATAATGGAATATCCCATTCGATTTGTTCACTAGCTGGGCTCCATCGTTGAGAATCCTTTCTTTCTTCAAAGTGTGTTCGGTAAAACAAGCATGTTGGGCTTCGCGAATGAGGGTCTCGAGATGATGTTGGGCTTGAACATTAGGAGCGCTATGCAAATAGCTTCGTCGGCTTAAGGCATCGGCAACGACATTTTCTTTGCCCGGATGATAACGAATCTCACAGTCGTAATCGTTAAGAAGTTCAACCTATCGGCGTTGACGCATATTCAGTTCTTTTTGGCTGAAGATGTGTTGTAGGCTCCTATGGTCGGTGAAGACTATACACTTTGTACCATACAGGTAGTGTCGCCAGATCTTCAACGCAAAAACAACTACGCCTAGCTCGAGGTCATGGGTCGTGTAGTTCTTCTCGTGGATCTTGAGCTGATGAGGTGCGTAAGTGATAACCTTGTCTCGTTGCAAGAGAACACAACCAAGGCCAAGGTTCGAGGCGTCGCAATAGATGATAAAGTCGTCATTTCCGCCGGGTAAAGTGAGGACGGGAGCATTGCAAAGCATAGGCTTGAGGGTTTGAAAGGCAGTCTCTTGTTGGGTTCCCCAAACAAAAGGCTTGTCTTTATGCGTGAGAGAGGTAAGCGGCACGGCGATTTTAGAGAATCCTTCGATAAATCGGCGATAATATCCCGCTAGTCCGAGAAAAGAACGGACTTCAGATGGGTTCTTAGGCGTAACCCAACTCTTAGCAGCTTCAATCTTCGCGGGGTCGACGTGAATACCTTGACTATTAACAATGTGACCGAGGAATTGAACCTGCTCCAGCCAAAATTCACACTTGGAGAACTTGGCATAGAGTTGGTTCTCCTAGAGTATCTCGAGAACTAAACGTAGATGTTGCGCGTGTTCGGCCTTCGATTTGGAATAGATCAGGATATCATCGATGAACACAATGACGAAGCGGTCAAGAAATGGTTTACACACGCGATTCATCAGATCCATGAAAACCACGGGTGTGTTGGTTAAACCAAAAGGCATAACAACGAACTCATAGTGGCTGTAATGAGTGCGAAAAGCGGTCTTGGGTATATCCTCCTCTTGGATGCGCAATTGGTGATAGCCTGAGCGTAGATCGATCTTGGAGAAACACGTAGCACCTTGTAACTGATCAAACAAATCATCGATTCGAGGCAGAGGATAGCGATTCTTGATTGTCAGCTTATTCAACTCCCTGTAGTCGATGCACATCCGGAACGACCCATCCTTCTTTTTGACGAAAAGGACTGGTGCGCCCCAAGGAGAGGTGCTAGGGCGAATGAAGCCTTTATCAAGCAATTCCTGGAGCTGGCTCGAGAGTTCACGCATTGCGGACGGAGCGTGTCGATAAGGAGCTCTAGCAATAGTATTGGCTCCAGGAACGAGGTCGATACGAAAGTCGATATCACGACTTGGCGGAAGACCTCGAAGATCATCAGGGAACACATTCGGGAATTCACGAACAACAGGGACATCGCTTACTCCCGGATTACCTTTCTTTTCCTTCTCCGCTACTACAATGTTAGCCAAGAAAGTTCTGTATTCCTTGCGGAGATACTTGCTAGCTTGGACACATGACATGAGCTTGAGACCTTTTGAGGGAGTTTCACCATACACACAAAGTTGATCACCATTTGCGAGTGAAAATCGAATCATCTTATCGAAGCAAACAATTTCAGCATGGTTTTCGCGAAGAAAGTCCATGCCTACTATGATGTCAAAACTACCGAGCTGCATCGGAATAAGGTCAATAGGAAAGATGTGATTGTTGAGTTCGAGAGTACAATCACGAAGTACAGAATTGACGGCGACGATTCTTCCGGTGGAAACTTCAACATCGAATGTCGAGGGGAGATGGGAGCGCTTACGATTAAGGAGCTTCTCGAATTCAAACGATACAAAACTGCTATCGGCTCCAGTATCAAACAAACACGAAGAATAAATACCATTCACAAAAACGTATCATTAACCACATTGTTGTCAGCCTGAGCCTGGCGCACATTGATGTTGAAAGTTCGGGCGCGAGCTGCTTGCTGTTGTTGCTGCTGAGGCTGTTGGTGCTACTGTTGCTGGGGCTGCTACTGTTGTGGCTCTTGCTTCACAACTCGGTTTGGGCACATGTTTGCGAAGTGGTTAGGATTACCACACGCAAAGTAAACTCTAGCATTGATCGCGGGTGCCGGAGCCGCTTGCTGGCCTTGAGGAGCGGGAAGTAGAGCTTGTTGAGCAGTAGCTGGAGCTGTAGATGGACGTGGACCTGTACGGCAGTTAGCGGTGAAGTGGCCGTACATGTTGTAATGCACGCAAAATCTGCAGGCGATTCCCACTGGGTGATGGTAGGTACAGGTCGGGCAAGCCGTGTGAGGACCAGTATAAGCACGCTTCATCGGCGGTGCTTGGGTAACCGGTGCCGCGACTTGGCGGTGTTGAGTCTCCTAGGGAGCTGGTACAGCTTGGAGCGGGGTAGCAGTAGTGACAACATAGTTCTTGTTGCTGGAGTTGCTATTCTTCCTCTTGCGACGACAGGACTTTGAAGATTGAGGAGCGGCGGCGGTTTCAGCAGTTGCAGCGGTGGTAGCTTGATGCAAGTTCTTCGAGGCTTTGTCCCAGACACCAGCCTTGACTCGCTTGTCGTTGATTTCAGCGGCGAGCAGATAAGTTTCCTCGATTGTTGCTGGTTTTGCAGCTTGCACAAAGTTTGCGACACAATCCGGCAGAGCTCGGATATACTTCTTGATCGTCACATCGGGAGTCTTGACTTGATTAGGACAGATTATACTAAGCTGCTTGAAGCGAGCAGTTAAAGCAGCATTGTCACCATCCTTCTGCTTTATATGCCAGAATTCATCCTCCAACTTTTAGCGCTCATGGGGAGGGTAGAACTCTTCCATCATGACGTCCTTCAACTCATCCCACATCAAACTATAAGCTGGATCATTTCCGCATTTGTTTCTCTCGGCCGTCCACCAGTCTAAAGCGCGGGACTGGAAGACGCCGGTAGCGTTCAGAGTGCGGAGATTATCAGGACAACCACTCTGGCTCAGGGTGACCTCAATCGAATCAAACCACTGAAACAGAGCTGTAGGCCCATTTTCACCAGTAAATTCTTTCGGGCCGCAAGCTTTGAACTGCTTGAAGCTCAAAACAGCTTTGGGAGAATCAGTCCTGGACTCTTCAGAAGACTTGATAGCATTCTCGTGTAGGTGGCTAACGATCTGAGGAATCACCTTCGCTATCTGTTTAGCGACGAGAGCAGCAAGGCGTTTATCTTTCTGGTTTCGGCGAGCAGCGCGCGAGTGACGGGATCCAGATGACGACATTGTCTACAACAGACATCGCCATAGGACTGAGACACAATATAATAGAATCTCACCTCACACGCCTAACACTACTAAACCTCAGGAACAGAAATAACCTCATAAACACATAGGCACACAATCACAGATTCACATAGGCACAGAAGCACATAGCACGTAAAGCACAGAAGCACAAGAGGTAGTCAGAATACAGAAACCTATCATTCAAAGTCCGCGCGCGTTTGAGAATAGCGATTGCGATTAGCGAATGCACAGCGAGCAACATAGCGTATAGTCATTCCTCAGCGATTTGAGATAGATGTGCAGTGCGAGTTGTGTGTGTCGATCGAAGCGAAAAGCTAAAAGCGAATAAACCACCGTAAATCGAAACACATAAACAGGTAAAATCACATAAAACACATAAAATCCACATAAAAGCGACGAATCATCAGAGTCGGCAGTTGCGAGCTCAGAATCGAAACACGTAAAATCGGTGATTGCGAGCTTAAAATCGAAAAAAGATTGTCTAAGGCTCGATAGATATCGACTACCCAAAGTGATTCGACTATTCACAAGGACTTTTAGTACACACTTTGACCTTCGGGACTGTGTTCTCACCTCGAATTTGGGTGATAGGCACGCATCCTTCCAGTTTAGTGTGACTTCAAGTCGTTGAAGCCCGTCGAGACTTTGGTGAGAGTGTTGAAAAACCAAGTAAGCTCGTACAAAACCCCTACAGGGTGTGCACAAGTCGGTCTGTTGGTACTTAACTATAGACTAGGTCGTTTCTAAGACATCGACCCGGACTAGGTCGAGTCTTTCCTAATTCCCTATAGTTATGGCTCTGATACCAATCTGTCACACCCCAACCGATGGCGGAATCGGGGCGCGGCACTGAGCGAAACAGATTGTTCAAGAGAAATTCCATAACAACTACATTACCAGATAGTTAATATTAAGTCTCATACCTTAACCCATCAAGCATATTAAGTTATTACAGACAGCGATATCTCTAAAACAGATAACATGTTCCAACAACTCAGATTTCAAATAAAAAAAATAAATTGTTTGTTTGTTTCTAGACTCTTCCTAGCTCGGTTCCACACAGCAAGCATCCTAGCAGATAACATCCAAAACACATGTCACATACGTTAAAATAGAGGTCAATACACATAGTGTAAAGGTGAGAATACAAGTTTAATAGATATAATAGAGTTCAAAATCGTTTATGTATAATCAACATGTAACATGTATAAAGTGAAGGCAAGTAGGTTATCGACAGAGAAATATGCACAGACGTGACTGCGAGTTGTAGAATGCGCAACACACATCCCCACTGGGACACGTGAAGTAAAGCCCTTAACAACCCCTGCCCACGACTGAGTTTCGGCGTTTCGTTTCGTGCGTTGGGTTTTGGGATGGGTTAGAGTTTCCCATTAATCCCAACTACTATATCTAACATACACTCATCCTAAATAACTTGCATTTAGCGTTTGCAATTCGATTGCGATTGAGTTGCGATTGTGTTTCGATTAATTACCACAAACATAAACAGAAATAAGCATGCACAAGTAGCACATAAGTAGCACACACACGTAAAAACAATATCCGGAACGCGTAAATCGGGTTGCGAATGCGATTGCGATGCGGTAAGCGATAAAACGATGAACAACGATAAACATCGATTAAACCTCGATTATTAACAAGTACTCCACATAATACAACTAACGTAACAAGGTAAATAGATTATCTACCAGTCAACGATAAACACTTGGGAGCTTGAATTAGAAATGCAGAGGAAATATCCACACCTGTTCCAGTATGCCTCGAGGACGAGTTCTAAAACAAGGTGGGGAGGATATAACAACCCTCCTAAAATTATTAAGAACACCCCTATACGTCCTAAAACACACCCCGTATACGAGAAATAGGCCCGAAATACATTTAATTTAACAAAAATCAAATAAAATCAAGTTTAATAGTCCCTCGCGGGGCGCGACACAGACAACGGAGTCTGTCGCGGGCCGCGACAGCTCAACACTAGGCGAGCAACCGGTGCTGCCACATGTCATCAATGTGTTGGGTCTAGTCGTCGACTCGGCTAAGCTAGGGCCTACCCTAGACAGCCTCGCGGGCCGCGAAAGAACAAGCACAGGTGGTCGCGGGCCGCGACCCGCTGGTCGATCAGAACTATAAATAGGGAGGGACCTTTGGTTCTCATTTGAAATCGTTCAGAAATTCGAAAACTCTCTCAATCTCTAAATTCTCTAAATAGCTAAAGTAATACTCGGGTGTTATACCCACTAAAATAACGAAGCTTTGCCCCGATGTAAGTATTATAACCCCCGGTTACGTATTAGATACGCTGCTCGATTGATCTAGTGCTCCGTAACGTCTGTTGGGTCTTTGCCCGACGTAGTCGTTGGAGTTTCTGTCTCGAGGAGGGTATAACTAATGTAAATTGGGTTATTATACTAACGTGTGTGCATTGTTTAATTAATATACAATAACCAGGAATTCACAAAGGGAATACGTAAAGTAGCAATGTGAGTAATCTCCTTTTTGTAAAACTTTTTGCAAACTGTTTTTACAAAACCTCAAATGTTTTACATTGTATTTCACAGTGATTGAGTATTTGTAATTCTACAATTATCGTCGGTATGCTGGGGTTTTGTATACAAAATTTGTTACTACACTGTGAGTAGTAACATGACCACAAGTCGGGTTGACAGTACCGTGGGTGGTAATTAAAGTAGAAATATAAATAAATGTAATTGCGCGATCGCCCTCAATGCTGTAGAAGGATAAAACATGTTTTGATTAAATTGGGATTCACTCACCAGTATTTACCACTGACAAAATGTTTTTAAACGCGTTTCAGGTAACAAAATGTGAAATCCAATTAGAAGCCAGTTGGACAGCACTGAAGGCTTGGAAAAGTAGCTATAAAAGTTACCTAAATAAATAAGATGTTTTATTTCAATTAAATAGGGTTTATCCCTATAAACTTGTTGTACTAGAACCTTGGGAATTTCCAATGTATTTAATATTATAAAAATGTGGTATTTTACTCTGATAAAATATTTCCTAACTACGGTCCTGATGTAAATTCCGCTGCCAAATTGATAAACACCGATACCACTGAATCTGAGTTCGCGGCCGCCAGTTCCCAGGTGATTAGGGGCCGGGGGTTGCGACAAAATGGGTATTTATAAAGGTTTTAAAATAAAAAAAAGGAGTTAAATGTCATTTTAGATTTTTAGTCCCTGTGGTTTGCGCCATTTTACCAGTTTAGTCCAAATGTTTTATATTTCGTCTGTAGATCCAAAAAGGTTTCACCGTTGCTATTTTAGTCCACTGGGATAACTTCATCCATTATTTCAATTAACGAGAAGGGCAATTCGATCATTTTATATGACCAAATTGCCCTTCTAGTTAATAGAATTACATATCAAATGACCGAATTGCCCTTCTCGTTAACAGAAAAAATGGATGAAGTTAACCTAGTAGACTAAAATGGCAACGGTAAAATTTTTTTGAACCCACAGACGAAAAATGAAACATTTGAACTACACTATCAAGATAACGCAAACCACAAGGACTAAAATAACATTTAACTCTTAAAAAAAATATTTTTAGACCAACAATAAAAAAAATTGAAGGGTCCCACATTGTTTCCGTTGGCGCTTGTGATGCACTTGGCAAATCCCCTCATACAACCCCCCCCCCCCCCCCCAAAAAAAAAAAAAAAAAAAAGAACCTGAAACCTTTTTTTTTTTGAAAGTTGTGAATTAATCGCGAATGTTGGGAGGTCTAACATACATTGTTTTAATCGGGTCCGCGCTAGAGAGCCCACTCACACAATAGATCCCCAATTTTAACCCCTCAATAAAAAACCTATATCACTCAGACTTGAACTTAAGACCTGAAGGATAAAACTTATCCAGGCCCACAGTAACTGGAACGTGAAACCTTAAGTCTATGTTTATTTTAGTGATGTTTCTGTTTTTAAATCTCCCTTAAGTTAGGTATTGGTGCAATCATTGAATCTACTTTATTGGAAGACTTGTGTGATCGTTAGGTAGGAGAGTGCATGCAAGCTATATATTAACTATGAAATATATGTCAACATTTTATTTATATTTATTTTGTCAATCTTTAGTTCACACTATTTCTGATTAAAATCTTTCTTTGTAAATTAAATTTAAACTAAAATAACTATAATTTATCAAACTTAATATCCTAAATAGTCTATATCAATATAATAAGTTTGTTAAAAAGAGTCTTAATGTTGGTAAATATGTACTATAATTAGTGGAATATACATCATGAGATGCATAAAAATTTTGTTTGATAAATGTAACGGGTTAATGCATCTTATAATTAGCGGAATATATATCTTATAATTGGTGTCATGGTGTGGTGATTTGATCTCTTTGTCCTGCCGGCAAGCGACCCCCTCCAACAACTATTCCTTTTATATGTTTTTCCTTTTTAGTGAATAAATTGAATGGAAAATATATCTATTTTCTTAAGGATATAGAAAAAAGGTAAATAAATATTTGACCTTTTTTTAATTAGAAGTGAATTTATATATATTCTAATTGTTGTGACAAGATAAGATTAATATTTGTTTTAGCCTAACCTTATGACAAAAATGTCACTATAAGATACTTATAAATATTTCTCTCTGTTTTAAAATTCATATATTCCGAAAAATATTTTTTTAGTTAATTTTAATTAAAATCAAAACTTCGATAAAAATATAGCACACCTGCCAAATGGTTAAATTCTTCTTGCTTATAGTCTGCTTTTCCGTTCTTATTCATACTAGCAATGGAAGCATTGCATTTAATCATCGGCAAAGCAGCTAATAATGGGGTCTTTAATGCAGTTAGTCTCTCAAAGAGTGGCCCAAGAATAACTCACTTATTTTTTTTTGTTGTTGCTGATGATGTGCTAATTTTGGGGAATAACTTGATTGAGGTATTCAGAAATCTAAAACGGATTCTTAGACTATTTCACTTGACATCCGGATTAAAAGTCAACATGAATAAAAGCAGGGTCTTCGGGTCAAGACTTCATCAGTGGGACATCCAATCAATCACAACGTCGTTTCGGTGCTCGTATGGTTCTCTTCCCTTCTCTTAATTAGGTCTTCATATAGAGCGAATTAAGTCTTCATATAGAGCGAGTATGAAAAGAGAAGCCCATTGGCATTTAGTTTTTGAAAAAATTAACTCACGTCTATCCTCTTGGAAAGCTAGACATGTCTCTTTTGTAGTTAAAATCACTCTCATCAAAGCAGTTTTGGGAAGCATCCCAACATACTATTTATCTATGTTCAAAGCACCAAGGAAGGTTATACAGAAGATGGAATGCATTAGAAGGAATTTCTTGCGAGGTACGAACGACCAAGTAAAGAGAATCAGATGGCTAGCATGGGAAAGAGTAAAAAAGGACCACAATAAAGGAGTAATATGGGTCGGAAGCATCAAAGACACGAATATAGCACTTCTAACAAAGAGGTAGTGGAGGATGAAAACGAAAAATGATCTTCTATGGACCAAAGTAATCAAATCAATTCATAACCGAGGCAAAACTGACAGGTCAGTCCCATTATGCAAATCCATATTGGGCCTGTGGAAATCAATCGTAGACGTCCAGAAAGATCTTCAAGACGTAGGCATCGATATACATTCAAAATGGAAAGTTAAGGTTGGGAACGAAACACATACTCGTTTTTGGCTAGACAACTGGTCAAACAACAGCTTTTTGTGCGAGATGTACCCATAATAATTCAAGCTAGCGAAACAAAAGCACATTACACTGGAAGATTCAGTGTGAAAGTTATAAAGAAACAAATGAGAGATTGCAACAACTCACATAATAACACTCAATTTGGAATAATTGGGTTCCAATAAAAGTTAACTTCTTTTCTTAGAGTGTTATTCTAGATAAAATCCCTATTAGAGTGGCGCTGAAAAAAAAGAGGATTGTACTCTATGGTGGACGTAGACGAGTGCGTTTGGTGCGACATGGGCAAAGACAACCCAGATAATATTTTTCATTAATTTTCAACTAGCAAAAATTATGTAGCGCGAAACATGCAATTGTAATGTTTCTTTGTAGGCTCGGTTTTGTTTTTCAAATACACCCAACCTACGTATTTGGCTTTAAGATTATCATATACATTCTCAATTTGTTTTTGAGTCAAATACAAGCCAAACTTTTCTTTAAGAACTTTTCCTAAATTATTCCATGAGTCTTTATGCAAACTCAATCATTTTCTACCCACCGTGTTTATCTCTTTAATGTAAGTCTCTAATAAGCATTTTAGATGCTCACTTGACCATTATTGTTTCTCTCCCATTTCTATTAATCAACAAACAATCAATTACCATACTAGGCGTGAATATGTCAATCCATAACAAACACAAAAACTCTAATCAAACAATTTATCAAGATGAACAACAAATATAATCAAACAAACAAAATCTCTAATCAAACAATTTATCAAGATGAACATCTATATTCCATAACAAACACAAAAAATTAACATAAACATAAGCAAAATCAGAATATAAACATTAATAATTAACTTATGAACTAACATTAAACAACAAAAATCAGAATTTAAACACCAAAATTAACATAATCAAAAGCAACAATTTCCATACTATAAATTTCAACAACTGTATGCATAGAGTGGGGTGTACCCAATGCTTAGGGGATTTTCAAAAAAAAAAAAAAAAAAAAAAAAAACTTGATTTTTCACTTTTAACCAAAATCTATTTGATTTTTTTACTTTTAACCCAAAAGTTTTCGTTTTTCGCAATTTAACCTCAGAATTTTTTTACTTTCAACTTTGGTCCCTAATATTTTCCATCTTACGCAAATTTTTCGTTTTACGTTCCATTTTAAATTCTGCGAGTTAACACAGCACAACGTGTGTGCGGTTCAACATTTTGACCTTGTCTATTTTTTCCAGTTTGATAGGTTCGTTGTAACGCACGAGTCCTGGGTCAACTTAGTTATTTTTTTTCTATGTTTTACGTTTCGGTCTAAGTTATTCGCATTAACACGCTGCAAGTTCAGTGTTGATTGTGCTTAATAGTAGTTATAATCAGAATTTAACAACCAATAATTAACATCAACAATTCATAACATTAAACAAAAAAAATATTAAAAAAAACATACATACCTGTTGTCGGCTGAAGGAATGGTAGTGACGTGGCAGGGGGAGGAGCAGCGGTTGAAGTAATGGCAGTGATGGAGCGGCGGCGGCGTGGAGGAGGAGCGGCGGAGAGGAGGGAGGAGGAGGGGGAGCGGCGGCGTGGAGGAGGAGGAGCGGCGACTACGATGGCTGGGGTGGAGGAGATGGAGAATGGAGAAGATAGAGAAGGAGCTAGGGTTTTTTTGTGGTTGTGGTATCTGGAAAAAAAAGAACGGAGAAAAGGTAAGAAGACCTAAACCCACATCTACACAAAAAAGAGGACGCGCAGACTTTTTTTAATGAAAGGTATTCGAGAAAACAAACAGTCTTTAGACCTAAAGGTTTGCGTATGGTCTACGAGACGCAGACACAAAACTCCAAAAAGCTCTTCTTAAAAAAAAACAAACAAACACTTAGAAACCACCTTGGCACGAGGTTTGTAAAGGTTTTGCATCAAGTTGTCCCAGAAAAACTAGTCAAAGGGATTAAGTTGGTGATTTTCCCTTACTATTAACCATCAATCTTTCATTACTTTAAACCTAATAAGACTAGAGGCTATGGAGAGCCTCATCCCCAAGGGGATGGACCGCTACGTCAGCGCCACATCGGCTCGGTTTGGAGGGGATGGACCTAGGAGGTGGGGGATGAACTCCTTTATATATATATATATATATATATATATATATAGGGAGGGGTTCATGCGAGAACCACACTTATTGTGAGAACCTTGAAAACCAATGTGAACATAACCTAAAATAGATAAAAAAAACCTAAACCCCCCCCCAAGCTAAAATGCTAAAAACTAAACCCCCAAAAAATCTAAAAAAAATAAAAATAAATCTAAATTTTTTTTTTAATATTTTTTATGCTTAAATCGCTACTTTTAGTGGCAAAAAAAAAAATTAAAAAAAAAGATTTAAAATTTTTTTTTTGCTTCGAAAAGTAGCGATTTTTATATAAAAAATATTTAAAAAAAAAGATTGTGTGATTTTTAGCTATTTTTAGGCATTTTTGGTGTGTTCACATTGGTTCTCGCGGTTCTCACAATAAGAGGTGGTTCTCGCATGATCTTCTCGCTATATATATATATATATGTATGTATGTATGTATAGATGTGTGTGTGTTAGGAGAGAGGAGAGATGCCCGTGAAGATCGACGGGTGGGAGCCGAAGTTGCCGAGCCGAAGGAGTGAGGGACGGTGTGGCGGACCGGCGCTGGGCCAAGCTGGGCCTGAGCCGACCCCCTTACCCACGAGTCTAAGAATCTTTCTTTTACTTGAAATGAAAATATTGCCTTTTAAAATTGGATTATATTGTTTTTAACTAACGAAATTATTGCTTTTAGTAAGATCCCAACCCCCAACAAATTTTAACTAACGAAATTATTGCTTTTAGTAAGATCCCAACCCCTTACAATTTAAATGTGTAGCTTGCAAGTTACACCACCTATACATCAGTCATTAAGCAACATCATTATCTTTTCTCATTTTCTTTATATTTATTAAACAACTCACACTTTTATTAAACTTTAAAATTAAACAAAGAAATAAAAGTATAAAAGCATAAACTCGTATTGGGTGGTCACCTTAAAGTTAAAAATCACTAGATAATGCTTTGAAGAGTAGCAATTACATTATTATTCTGGAAAAAAAAAAGATATTTTTTCCTTACACTTTGTTGTATATTTATCCTTTTTAGTTACTTTCTAATTTTCTTAGAGTTATTATTTTTTTTTTGAAACGTGAACTTCATTAGAAAGACACCAACCAAAAAATTGGGAGGCCAAACACAACAACCAAGATTATATAATTATAAATTTACACCAATTTTACCAAAACAAGTTCTTATACTTAGTTCTATTTCTTAGAGTTAAATAAAGAGTAAATTGCCATTTTAGTCTCTGAGTTTTGTCCAAATTTGCCATTTTAGTCCAAATAGTTTTTTTTTGCCACTGGGTCCCTGACTTTTACATTTTGTTGCCATTTTAATCATTTTGTTTAACTCCATCCAAAAACCCAGTTTGTAACAGGGGTATTTTGGGGATTTCCTTAAAAAATGTTTTCAGTTGCCATTTTGATCCAATTCCAAACAATCAAAAAAATTCCAAAAATTCAAAAAAAAATCAAAAAAATTTAAAAATAAAAAAAATTCTAAAAAATCATAAAAATTCTAAAAAATTCAAAAAAATCTAAAAATCAAAAAAATTCTAAAAAATCATAAAATTCTAAAAAATCCAAAAATCATTAAATGTTTCGGCACGAACCGTGTCGACCCGAACCGTTTCGAACCCGAACCGTTTCGAGCCGAACCGTTTCGACGCGAAGCGTTTCGACCCGTACCGTTTCGAACCGTACCGTTTCGACGCGAACCGTTTCGAACCGAACCGTTTGGACCCGTACCGTATCGAATCGAACCGTTTCGACGCGAACCGTTTCGAGCCCGTACCGTATCGAAACGGTTCGCTTCGAAACAGTTCGGTTCGATACGGTACGGGTCGAAACGGTTCGGTTCGAAACGGTTCGCGTCGAAACGGTACGGGTCGAAACGGTACGGTTCGAAACGGGACGGTTCGAAACGGTACGGGTCGAAACGGTACGGGTCGAAACGGTTCGGCTCGAAACGGTTCGCGTCGAAACGGTTCGGTTCGATACGGTACGGGTCGAAACGGTACGGTTCGAAACGGTTCGCATCGAAACGGTTCGGTTCGAAGCGGTACGGGTCGAAACGGTTCGGTTCGAAGCGGTTCGCGTCGAAACGGTTCGCGTCGAAACGGTACGGTTCGAAACGGTACGGGTCGAAACGCTTCGCGTCGAAACGGTTCGGTTTGATACGGTACGGGTCGAAACGGTTCGGTTCGAAATGGTACGGGTTCGAAACGGTTCGCGTCGAAACGGTTCGGTTCGATACGGTACGGGTCGAAACGGTACGGGTCGAAACGGTTCGGTTCGATACGGTACGGGTTGAAACGGTTCGGTTCGATACGGTACGGGTCGAAACGGTTCGTGCCGAAACATTTAATGATTTTTGGATTTTTTAGAATTTTTTAGAATTTTTTCGATTTTTTGGAATTTTTATGATTTTTTAGAATTTTTTTATTTTTAGATTTTTTTGAATTTTTTAGAATTTTTATGATTTTTAGATTTTTTTTATTTATTTTTTATTTTTTTTATTTTTTGGAATTTTTTTGGTTTTTTGGAATTGGATCAAAATGGCAACTGAAAACATTTTTTAAGGAAATCCCCAAAATACCCCTGTTATAAACTGGGTTTTTGGATGGAGTTAGACAAAATGATCAAAATGGCAACAAAATGTAAAAGTCAGGGACCCAGAGTCAAAAAAAAAACTATTTGGACTAAAATGGCAGATTTAAACAAAACTCAGGGACTAAAATGGCAATTTACTCTTAAATAAATTTGTAACAAACATGCATCCAGAAACCCTATTTATAACACTCAAATAACTTGAAACTAAACATTATAATATTGTCTCATCCTAGCAGCCTTGCCGCCCTAAGCTACGTCATAATCAAACTGGGGTCGGGTCAAAAGTTTATATATGGTTTGTAATAGCTGACCCGAATGGTAACAAAATAGCCAACACCACCTCCTTTTTGTAAGCCAATCAAAAGGTGTTTCAATTAACATATTCCTTAATTAGTTGAATATAAAATCCATTAATTTATTTGTTAAAATGTATCTAGTAACTTTTATTGTGTTAGTATATAATAGAGGGAGAATTGCATATACCTAACTTCATTAGTTGTATATATTCAACCAACTTAAAACTAAAATTGTATGTATTCTCTTGCTTAGTGATAAAAATATAAAATTTATTCACTTTAATTTATTTTATTAAAAAGTCCAAAACAAACAAGGAAAAATATCAGGTAAGAAATGAAATCATAATATATAAACACGATAGAGAAGTGAGTTTAAATGCAAAGTAATAATTAAGAACTAGATAACAAACTTTAGCTTATGAGACTATGTGCTATGATGAGTTTTATTGAGGCTTTATGTGAAAAAAAAAGCGTTGTTATGTAAACGTACTTTCTTTTTACTCTTCACGTCAATATAGTGTGTTCTGGGGTGTTTTTATATGAAATACGGTATCAGATTGAGATGACTATATATGATTGAGTATATACTATTTAATAAAAAGCTCATCAAAGAAGCCCCATGCGCGCAGTTAGCTCCACGCCAAGAGGGGCAAAATCCCTTTCAATCCCCTTTGCAACATTGTAACGGTGTAAGGGCGCTATGCCTGTTGATGTGACCCCTTTGAGAGAATCTAAAACTATAGATTTCATGCGATTGAAAAAAAAAGACGATTGCTAATTTATGACCGGTGATTGGTCAAAACTTTTTTAATAAAACAATACGTCGCATTTTTTCTCTTTCAAAAATCAAATTGTTTATAAAAAAACTCCTAATGAAAACTATAAATAAATTCGTTCACGAATTGTCACCAAATAATTTCAATGCAAAACATTTTACTAATAAGGCCAGGGGGTGTGGTATACCGTCCCTGGCTACCTCAGCCTCGTTAGCGCCCCTTACCCATCCCCTGCTCGCCAAAGGGGGGACGCCATCGATCCTCCGCCAGCCTAGTAACAAGCACTAATGGCAACTGCAGGTGGGACCCATTCTTTTCAGCCAATCAATTTTCTCTTTATTTTTGTTTTTTGTTTAATAGAGGGATTTAAAAAGGGCTTTAAACCATTGCATGCAAGTTAAAGAGAGAGGCTTTAAAAATTAAAACCCCCTATGTGACATGGTGCTGATGTAAATCTGACATGGCACTATAAAGCCCCTAGATAAAGAGAAGAATTTTGATTGGTTGAAAATAATGGGCCCCACGTTCTTTCCCCTTTAACAATAGTTACTGCAATGCCCCCCCCCCCCCTCCCCCCCTTGACGCCCAGAGGGTGGCTATGAGGCGCTATAAATGGTGATATGACGGGGGCTTTATATCACACTCCTGGCCTAATGGCAAAGGGTTATCGTTTAACAGCCAATGAAGCTCAGATGATGAGTGACACATCAGCCAGCAACTAGACCTCACAAATCAGCCGTAAAGTGCAATGGATTAGGATTACACATCATCCATATGTGGGTCCATTTAACACGTAGGACTTCGATACAATCACGATAATATATCATGAGGGTATTTCACTGTTTCAACATTATTTGACCTATTTCTTATTTTGTTATGAGTGATTCAATTATTTAAATGTATATTTTCTCTTTCAATACTATATTTTATATGTGTTGCATAAATAAATTAGATAGATGTTACATCAAATTATAGTAACACTTAACAACAAAAGATAATTTTACAGACAATCTCATCCACTTCATATTTATAGATATGAAATTTTGGATATATACATTAAAATTTGTAACATAATCTCCTACAAATCGATTTTATAATCGAAACCACACGTTCACACATATAAAAAGGTACATACGAATTATAATATCATACACATAAAATACATAATTATTCAGTCTTTTTGTATAAATTTATAACGTCAATAAAATATGAAATCTATAATCTTTCTATACTAATAAACAAAAATCCTTTTTGGACACGTGTCATTCTCTGGTAATTTCTCACCTTTATTTTTTATTTATCTCTTTTATTAAATAATAATAATAATATTAAACATCAATTTAACTAAATCTATTTATTTCTTTTGTTTTCATAATCTGAAATTGATTTTTTTTAACTCTAAAGTTTTAATCTTTGGAAATTTAAGTTTAAAGTTTCAATATTTGGTATTTTAACCCCTTTGATTAATTTGATTTTTCACTTCTAATTCAAAAAGTTTTCATCTTTTGCAATTTAACCGCTTTTAATTTTTTTTACTTTCAACCCAAAACTTTTCATCTTTCGCAATTTAATCTCAACACTTTTTTTACTTTCAACTTTAGTCTCTTATATACTTTTCATCTTTCATAAGTTCTCCGTTTAACGTGTCGTTCTAAATTTCCGAGTTAACACATCGCAACTTTCGTGTGGGGTTCAACGTTTTTTCATCTTTTTTTTCCTGTTTGACCTGTCCGTCGTAGCGCGTCTATTTTTTCCTTTTGATAGGTCTGTCGCAACGTGCGATTAATTATTTTTTATCGGTTTTACACATAAGCTCGTGGTCATGTGAGAAACATTTTCCTTTCATCTAACGTATCTAACGTGATATATAACTAATGAATTCTCCGCCGTATTACGGCGGGTGGTAATTCTAGTAAACATATAATAAACAAAGCATGAAGTCTAAAAGAGTAATAAATTATAGGGGCAATTACATATATCCCCCTATAAACTTCATAAATTACATATTTATCCAACCCAAAAATTAAATTACATATTTCCCCTTATAAAAAGCTAAAAATATCATATGTACCCATTTCATAAAAAATAGATTAGAGAATGACAATTTTACCCTTTTTGTTTACTAACTAATAAAAATATTAAACCTACTGTTACTAAATCAAACATAAACGAACATGATTAATCGAACACAATAAACCTAGCTTTTGCACCGATTTGTTTTTCCATTGCTGAACTATTAAGATTCAACTTAAATATGATGGACAAAAATTCCAATAATACATCATCCCTGTTGACGTGATCCAAACGAAAAGAAGATACATTTTTCAATTCTAGATCTATAAGCAGTCTCTACACCTCTCCCACGATTCCATTTATATAATATTGATTTCATATAATCCAATATATAAATGATTGAGATTATCTTCAATGAACCTATTCATCGAAAACTTTGAAAATTAAACGCACATCTTCTCTTCTTCGATCATGGTTATAGTTCTGAATACGATGTTGTGTTGGCGGTTATCGTCACCGGTTCTCTTCTCGTTGCCGGTTCTTATCACAGCTTCTTATCGCCGGTTAGGATTGCTGATTCGTCAATAACCGATTCGGCAAGTATCGTCATCACCAGGAAGGAGTCTTGGGTTTGTGGCGTGGGAGGGAGGGAATGAAAGGTCGTAGGTTTCTTTTTAAGTTTGAAAGGGTATTTGTGTCATTTTGCAATAAGAAGGGGAAATATGTAATTTAAATTTTGGGTTGGGTAAATATGTAATTAGGATTTTAAATAGGGGGATATACGTAATAATCCCTAAATTGGGATAAATAAGTATACGAGATTTTGACAGAAAAATTGAAAATCCAGTCAAACTAATGATCATGTTCGATAGTTTAACCGGTCGATGCCATAACCGGCCGGCCTAGATAAAAACGATTTAACAGTACTCGACTCGATCAAACCAGTTTGTAGGTGATTTTCAATTCGACAGGTCCGAGCTACCAATCCAATCCATTAGGGGAACAGTATGTTGTTAGCCAAGAAAATACTATCATGTTGTAGATGAGTTTGCCACTCATTTTGGAGTATGGATAGGTATCGGTGTCCACATCTTATAAGGGCCCCTCTTGATTGGCCATTTGTTATCCAATGCAATAGTGACTTTCACAATTGTGGGCCACATTCTAGAATCAAATTTACTTTTTCTTTTCTTTTTTAGCTTATTGGGCCCTGATTTTTTATTCTTGTACATTTGCATGCAATCCCATCATGTCATAACATTTGATTAATTTGTGTTTGTGAATAAATAGATATAAAGTTTATGATGCATATTATCTTGTGAATGAAGCTATTGATGGGAATGTTGAAGGGTATTAATTAAGTTGGTTAAGAAAATGGGCCAAGCCCATGTTTTTTGGGTGGGCATGAGCATGACCGTATGTCATATTCCATGATTCCATAATCAAACTCAACCAACAAACCCCACACAAGAAATCTGGCTCCTAACATTCCTGCCAATTTTACATGTGCACCCTTTTCATTATGTTGTTTGAAAAACCATTTTGATCAATTGATGCCATGAAAATAACACACACACATATATATAATTTAATAAAAAATGCATGAGCTAGGAAGATAATTATTTCATTTTCATCCCTAGTTTAACAATTAATGAAAACTTATCTATGTTGGCGTGACGACGTTCCCCTTACTTACCCCAACCGGTTGATGAGTGACGTTTGGTGTGATGCGGAGAATATCCCCAAATTGCGACCATGTATGTATGAGAGTACAAGCGAGACAATAGAGCTAGTTTTTTGTTTTTATTCTTATATGAATTATATCATAACTTTTGTTTTCTTTGAACAATTTAGACCATGTATATCATTAACGTTATGAGTTGCAAAACGTATCAACATTTATATCCTTATACCATAGGAGTAGATAGGCTTGCTGAGTTAAGCTACACTCAACCCCGTTTTTTATATAAATCTAACGACCATAAAAAACCAATAATAACATAGTTTGCATTATTTACATATAGGCATACGTTTTTAAGTAAGGTTTAAAATATTTGGTTAGACTTTAAGCTACACCTTTACAAACTCAAGTTTGCTCATTGTATATTTCAAACTCGTTTTTATGTTTGCGCACGAGTTGAACATGCTCAAGTAACGCTAAAGTTAGATGTAAAAAATTGAATTGTTTGTAAGAGAGGCCGATGATTAAAATGGTTATTGCATTAGATTATTATCTCAAAAGTTAGAATTTTACCCTTATATTCAATTAAAGTAAATAACATAATAAAATATACTTCGAATGATACAATCTGCACCTTTTTTATAAGTGGGCATACAAAAATGTTATTTAAATATGATAGGATTTTCTAGGAAAGGATAACTACTTGTTATCCATATAAACACGTAGGTCCATGTTAAAAGGAAATCATATACGCAACTTTGAAAAGGAAATATACATATCAAATATAATAATTGTATTGGATCTTTACTTATAAAAGTGAATTCAATTCAACTATATCATGCATGAGATTGGCACAGTCAGCAGACAATATTGCAATAACTACATATACACACAATAAATATAACTATATCACAATACTATAATTGATTAACGTATTTGTCATCTAATCACTTATACTAAGCTTATAAAATTTAATATATTCTTATAAAACATACATAATACACTAATCAAATATAAAATTTAACAATATTAGTTATACTTTTTCTTTGCTCTCTACCACAGACATAAAAAAAATCTTCGCTAATCTCTATACTTTTCAGTTTCGAACTACTTATACAGATACTCACCCGTTCTTCAAAGAAAGAGTTGATTTGAGAGAGAAAAAATAATAATAACAAAAAGGGTAAATGCATCCATTAGGGCCATTTGAATTAGACACTGATGTTAACTTAAAACGGCTATCTAACACTCATGACGTTTGTTCCTCACCACCACCTATTAATTTGTTGTTGGCGCAGCTACTGACATCACCACTTACAGGCGTCATCTCCCCCTCCAGCACCTCCACCATTGCCACCACCACATGTCACCACTAGTCGTCATAAAGAAAATATAGCGGGTGTACCTATTTTGATATATATATATATATATATATTAAAAAAATACTCATTTCAACGCGAGCCCATTCGGTTAAAAACCCATTTTGGCCCGAACCAAATTCATACCTTCTTAAAATGATCCAGTCTGATTCAAACGTATTTTGCTCAGACCCCGTATTGACCCGCCCAGTACCCCAGTTTGTTACGCTTAAGTGTTTAAATCTGAAAAATTTTGTGTAATGCGATAGAGAATATATGTTTCTTTATAAAATAAATACATTTTATATTTATAAACTATAGATATATTTATGAGGTGATATAAAATGGTGTTAATATTATGAAATGACATGTTTATCCATGATTTAGAATCTATAGGGTGAGGGGGAATGTGAGGACTGTTGGGTTTTTTGGCCCATGTGGAAGCCCAACAATAATTCTTATTGGGCCATTTGGTTTTATTTATCTTGAATAAAAGAAGCAGGGGTCTTGAGCTGAAAATAACACCCTAAAATCATAGCAACAACAACACACACACAAAAAAAGAAGTTCATTTCCGTCACTCCAAAACCTAGCTGCAGAGGTCGTCCTTTTCCCGGAGTTTGAACCGTTGGATCGCTCTGATTTTTGGGCACAGTCATCTGCACACCAGGGCGACCTTATCCAACGGTGGGTTTGTCCAAATAAGCTCTGGAAGTTCGTCTGCACAGCCTCTGTTTGCTGCTGCAGAATTTGGTGACATTTCCTTCTTTTGTCTTTGTATTTGATTCCATATGCTTGATGTTGTTGATTCCAAGTGTATGATGATTATTGTATGCCTCTAGTAGACCTAGGGAAGACTTTGTATTGCTCTAATTTGGTGATAGTGGATTTGAAGCGGCTCTAGTAGTCCCGTGGTTTTTACTCTCCTTTCTTGAGAGGTTTTCCACGCTAAAATTTGGTGTTCTTATTATTATTGTTTTCGGGCTGTTTGGGGCTGTTTTGATTGTAGTTGGGATACCCTATTTGTTTGCATCCTCACAAGTTCATTCTAGTTTGGGAAAAGTCTTGGTCAAACGAAGTTTGCTTCCGCGTTTGTGTTTACCGTTTGTGACCGGGTTTTGCGTTTTTCCCATCAAAGTGGTATCAGAGCTATTGGCTCTTGTTATTGGGTTGAAACTTGATTGAACGATGGAAGCTAATACAAGTAGGATTGTGAATTTGAATGGTTCTAATTATCATGTTTGGAAAGGAAAGATGGAAGATCTCCTTTATGTTAAGGATTATTATATGCCTGTTTTTAATACCGACAAACCGGGTGATAAAACAGATGAAGAGTGGAATATATTGCACAGAAAGGTTTGTGGTTATATTCGCCAATGGGTTGATGATAATGTTTTGAACCATATTAGCGGTGAGACTCACGCTCGTACTTTGTGGAACAAGCTTGAGGAGTTGTATGCTCGGAAGACCGGAAACAATAAACTGTTCTTGATTAAACAGTTGATAAATTTGAAGTACAATGATGGAACTCCTGTTTCTGATCACTTGAATGTTTTTCAGGGTATTATTAATCAGCTTGCAGGAATGGGTATCAAGTTTGAAGACGAGGTACAAGGCTTATGGCTTCTTGGTACTTTACCGGATTCTTGGGAGACTTTTAGGACCTCATTGTCCAACTCTGCAGCAAATGGTATTATTACTATGGAAATGGCTAAAGGCAGTGTTTTAAATGAAGAGATGAGAAGAAAGTCACAAGGTTCCTCTTCACATTCAGATGTCTTAGTTACAGAAAGCAGGGGGAGAGGTCAAAGTAGAGGTCCGAGTAACAAAGAGAAGCATCGTAGTAAGTCTCGAGGTAAGTTTGCTGATTATGAATGTCATCATTGTGGTAGGAAAGGGCACACAATTAAATTCTGCAGACAACTGAAGAAGGAGAAAAGGAAAGCTGACTACAACAATAAGAAGAACAACCATAAGAAAGATGATGGTGGCAATGACACAGCTGAAGTTAATACTGCTACCGAAGAGTTCTTTATTTGTTGTGATGATGATGTGGTGAACATTACACGTGATGATTCGAGTTGGGTTGTTGACAGTGGTGCTACTTGTCATGTGACATCACAAAGGGATTTTTTCTCATCTTATACACCTGGTGACTTTGGGGTTGTTAAGATGGGTAATAATGGGCTATCTAAGATCATTGGTGTTGGAGATGTTTGCTTGAAGTTTGATACTGGGATGGAGTTGGTTTTACATAATGTAAAACATGTTTCAGATATTAGACTTAATTTGATCTCTGCAGGTTTACCGATGATAATGGTTCCGATATGTTGACAAAATCTTTGGCAAGGGAGAAGTTGAAGATATGTTGCTCAATCGCCGGGATGGCGAACTCTTCCTCATAGGCCAAAAAGGGGGAGAATTGTTGGGTTTTTTGGCCCATGTGGAAGCCCAACAATAATTCTTATTGGGCCATTTGGTTTTATTTATCTTGAATAAAAGAAGCAGGGGTCTTGAGCTGAAAATAACACCCTAAAATCATAGCAACAACAACACACACACAAAAAAAGAAGTTCATTTCCGTCACTCCAAAACCTAGCTGCAGAGGTCGTCCTTTTCCCGGAGTTTGAACCGTTGGATCGCTCTGATTTTTGGGCACAGTCATCTGCACACCAGGGCGACCTTATCCAACGGTGGGTTTGTCCAAATAAGCTCTGGAAGTTCGTCTGCACAGCCTCTGTTTGCTGCTGCAGAATTTGGTGACATTTCCTTCTTTTGTCTTTGTATTTGATTCCATATGCTTGATGTTGTTGATTCCAAGTGTATGATGATTATTGTATGCCTCTAGTAGACCTAGGGAAGACTTTGTATTGCTCTAATTTGGTGATAGTGGATTTGAAGCGGCTCTAGTAGTCCCGTGGTTTTTACTCTCCTTTCTTGAGAGGTTTTCCACGCTAAAATTTGGTGTTCTTATTATTATTGTTTTCGGGCTGTTTGGGGCTGTTTTGATTGTAGTTGGGATACCCTATTTGTTTGCATCCTCACAAGTTCATTCTAGTTTGGGAAAAGTCTTGGTCAAACGAAGTTTGCTTCCGCGTTTGTGTTTACCGTTTGTGACCGGGTTTTGCGTTTTTCCCATCAAGGACCGTGAGGATGAGATGAGGTCCTACTTCATCCATAGAGGAACCTTAAATATATATATGTGGGCTTCCTTAAATACTCGCCTTATCTTTATTTCCCTTAAAATCCAACACGTTTTTTCAACCATCTAATTGGGAGTCTGGGACAACAAGAACAATATGAGATCATAACACCATTACCTATCTATATCTTATCACATATTCATTTCAACCATCGTTTCCTATATGGTTTCAAATTATAAAAATCAAGAAAAAATAAAATAAATAAATATAATATAACGAATCACCATATTCATAGTAGATTGTTTTTACTATGGTAGTACAATTTACTTTTGAGTGAGTCTATTCAATTAAAGGATTATGTGTTATTTGTAACAATTCGAATGAGTAAAAAAACATATTAGGGGAAAGTCAAGAGGGAAATGGTTAAAACCACCTAAATCATAAATTTAGGGGTTTAAACGAGTCGGGCTGAGCCTGACTAGGCTCGAGCACGTCTTGTCATGTTTTTATGAAGCTCGAGCCCGACTCGCGAGTTAAACACAAAGCTCGAGCTCGTCTCGACTCGGCTCGGCTCGAAATATTTTGAGAACAACCTCAAACAAGCTAAAAGCTCGGCTCGAGCTCTCTTCAATATCGCTTAAACATGCCAAAGCTCGGCTCACCAATGTCATCATCATTATTATCCTCCTATACTAATAAATGAAAATCTTTTTTTGGACACATGTCACTTTCTGGTGCTTTCTCACCTTATTTTCTTATTTATCTCTCATTTTAAATAATAATAGTAGTAATTTTAAACAAAAATATTAGATAAGAAAAAATATTTAGATAATGATAAATATTTGTTTTTATTATGATCATATTAAATAATAATAATAATAATAATAATAATAATAATAATAAGGAATAATGGATTTTAGTAATCCTAACTATTAGCCGTTGGCCGGCAACGACCCCAACTTAAAAATAACCGGTGGTTGTCCCACCTTTTCACATATTGTAAATCAATAGACCTTTACTAACAGAACCTTAATTTCTTTTTGTCCTCTTTTCCTTTTCTACAAGCAAAAGATCCATTGGTTTACAATATGTGAAAAGGTAGGACCACCACTGGTTATTTTTACAGTTTTGATCATTGCCGGTCAACAGCTAATAGTTGAGATTATTAAAATCCATTATTCCTAATAATAATAATAATAATAATAATAATAATAATAATAATAATAATAATAATAATAATAATAATAATTTTAAACAACAGATTAGATAAAAATATAAACGTTTATTTTTATTATTATGATCATATTAAATACAACAAAAACAACAACCGTACCCAGTATATCCCATAAATAGCAAAGCTATTTATAGGGTCTGGGGAGGGTGGGATGTAGACAGACCTTGCCTCAATCCCTAAGGATAGAGAGGCTGCTTCCAGAGAGACCCCCGGCTCTAAACCATTGGCTCTAAAACCATCAACATACCAACACACCAAGTCACAAAAATATATAAACATTTATTTTTATTATGATCATATTAAATAATAATAATAATAATAATAATAATTTTAAACAAAAAATTAGTTAAGAATACATGTTTAACAAAGTAAATTGTTATAATAAGTAAATAGTACATTAAAGTTCATTTTTAAAAGATAAATCTATAATAAGTAAATGGTAAATTAATGTTCATTTTTAAAGGATAAATCTTGATTATTGTTTGTATTAACATATGACAATATATTTTATCCAACACGTGTAGTATACGAGTTTATTTAAAAATATATCTTTTTATTATTTATTATATAAAATTATATTTATGGAACCCGTGTAATACACGGGGTTTTAACCTAGCTATATTATATATAAAAAAGTAAATTTTTGTTTGGGTCAAAAAGGATCGCTATGAACATGTGTCCATTCGTTTTGGCTCAAAACCCACTTCCAACCAGAAATGGGCTGAAGTTTAAAATGGTCGTTTTTTTTTTCAAATTTGAAACAAAATATATACTAAAATGAGTTCACCCTCTATAGTTCTTTTTTGTGACGGCTAGTTGCAAGTTTATACACACTTTATTGCTTATTAGTTATTTAATAAGTCACCGATATGATTTCGAAATATACTATTTTTAATTTATTTTATGTTTTGTAAGTTTTAAGATAAAAATGCTAAAACGACTAGCTAAATACAGTTAATAAATATATGTGTTGAGACATGTTAAAATTAATTGTCTGTAAAATGAACTGATTTGTCTTGTTAGAAAGAGTTAAAGGAGATGAGGAGAGTGAAGTAGGATCACATGAAAAAGTGAGGAATACTGAGAGATATTTTAATTGCTTGTTTAATGCGATGCAGGATTGTAGGAATAAGAAATTGAATACTAACGGAGGTGGGATGGTGATCACTCATCACTCACAACACTCATCAACACCCAACAATACGATCACTCACAATACCTTAACGCATGAAAAGTACCACGCGTGGTGAAGTTAACGAGTGATCATTTGGGGGTGGCGGTGGTGTTTTGGATATTATAACGAGTGATAATATTCTATCACGGGGAAAACCATTCCCACCCCGCCTGCCCTAAACGTTTTCTTTTAACGTGAAAATGTTACTTCTTTAATTATCTTCTCTTGTCCAGGTTTGAATCTTATCTAAGAGATAATGTTTTTTTTAACGGTAAATGATACTTCTTTAATTATATCCTCTTGTCCAGGTTTGAATCAGATTTAAGAGACATGCGTTTTTACCAAATGGACATCCCAATTGGATTGAATAGTGAAAAACTAAAATTTAGCTGCTGGACTAGTGGGGTCGGACTTCAAGGGTATTCTAAATGGGCTAAGAGCCTGAGGGGAACTAAACTAGAAGTGGGCTGGTCTTGGGCCTGTTGAAACACCGAAGATATAAAACATGAAGCCGGCAGGTTAAAAGTAGAGGTGCATAAATCAGGTTTTTGTTAATACCCGGTTTCAGGTATGGGACCGGTTCTGGTATGATCGGGCATTTGAAAAATGGATATTAAGAGAAACCAGGTAGGGTTCGAGTACAGGTATTGAAGAGAAAAGTCATACCCTTGTACCCGGGTAGAGGGTATAATCGGGTATTAAAACCGGGTATGGATGCGGGTATTGATACCCAATTTAAAAAAAAAATATGTTTTTTTTCTATTTTACATAAAAATAAATGCGTTTAGAAATTAAATTTGGTTTGTAATTTGTAAAAGTAATTAAAAACAAATTACAATAACATAAATTCACTCAAATACAAATTATTTGTTTTATAATATGCATTTTTAAAAAACTTAAATATAAAAGTTGCAAAGTAAACACAAAAATATACCTTAAAAATTCGGGTATTCTATCGGGCATTAAAAAACCAGTATCAGGTATAGGGTATAATCGGGTTCGGGTATAGGATATGACCAGTTTCGGGTATTTTCGAGTATAAATCGGGTATAGTTTCGGTTACTGGTATTTAGCTCAAAATATATACCCTGTCCATACCCTACGGGTAGGGTCGGGTTCGGTTACGGATATACAATACCCGGGGTACAAAAATAACCGGTTTTGGGTTTTTTGTCGGGTCCAGTTCCGGATACGGGTTTTGTGCACCTCTAGTTAAAAGGGGATGTTCGCACACGCAACTAAAAGAAAAGAGAAAAACTTGAGGGCTTATAGAAGGTAGAAGTTGATAAGAAAAAAATTACTCATTGCTTTATATATACATGTAACGCCCCAAAACTCGAATTATTAAATTTGCTAGTATGTATCCATGTTTAATAAAATGAAATGTAATAACTAGGTTATTAAACCTAGTTAAATGCTTAGCAAAACAAGCAAGGGAATGAATTGGGTGACTATTGTGAGCAAGTAACAAACTTGAGGGACCAAAGTTGTAAAAAGGGAAACTCATGTTTATAAACAAAAGATTAACACACAACACACACATAGTGTGTGTGTGTGTGTGTGCGTGGAACGTTAAGGAGAAACAAAAGGGAGCCAAACCCTAGTTCATCCAAGAATCATCAATTGAAGGGTGAATTGAAGCTCAAACTCATTAATGAACATGAATTATTGATCACCTACACAAGGGGATCATATTCATGAGGTATATTTTAAAGCTTAGATTGGTGATCTTGTATGAAGTGGGTTATGTTTAATCCACGAATTTGTATGAAATTGAGTATGAATATGTGTTAGCATCATTATGTGGAACATGTGTTATGCATAACTTTGATTAACTTGATGTTTAAAGATGAAAACCCACTAGTTGGGTGATGAAGGTGACATGGGGGTTTCACCATGTCCAAGTCTTGTTCAAATTCTTGATGTATTATGTGAGTATGCTGAGCTCTTGCAAGTTAGATTGAATATGGTGTGAACTTAGTTTGGTGTCTTGTTATGTTGATAATTGAAAGTGAGAACTTAGAAGGTTATGCATGAATTAGTTGTACATTGTGCTTAGAAAGTAGTATGCACACCAAGTGTATGATGAAATGTCTAAGTGAAGTTAGAATGTGAGATTGTATGAAATGGCTTGATATATATGAATGAAATATGATAATGATGTAAGTAGTAGTAAACTAACTTGAATAATGTGCTTTAGATGGAACTCGTATAAGAATTTGGGTTGAATGTTTTTTTGGTCAATATTATGCATTAGGGGCTTGTACATTGTGCTTGAGCGGATGATGTTCGCCATGTGTTCTATTAATTACTTAATTGCGATTAAGAAGTGAATGTGTACTAAATATATAGCATATGACCTTACTAGTAAAGGATGATGTTATGGTTGTGTTAAGTTGACTAACATAGAATGTGGTTGTCAAATGTAGAATCATGAAAGCATAAGTATGTGTAAATTGATTATGTGTATATTGTGTATGTAACTAAGTGGTCATGTATGAAAGGAATATGATGAAATTATTAGAGTCGACCATATCAACATGGATGTGTGATCAAAAGTTGGAAGTTATATGCTAGAAGGTTGATTTTCTAAAAGTCAACCAAGTATTAATAGCGTGGTTAGGCATTTTGACACAAATGTAAGAATTGAGAGATTATGAGATATGTGTTAGACCAATTATGTGTTATGTGTGATAGTGATTTTGGATTTCAAAGATATTGAACGATGTGGTTGACAATGTCACACCCCCAAATTCCGCACGCGGAGTACCACCGCTTGGGAGCGTGACGTGACCAGGATCAAGCCATCAATCATATCAAACATAGCATTTAATATAAAAGTAAATAACGTAAATCATCATGACATGATTGATGTTTCAAAAAAACCAACATCGTTTAAGTAGCGGAAGCATAGTATGAAATCTCAAAATAAATATAAGTTCGAATAACGATCATGATCCATCTGCCACAACGACCTGCTCCTCCCTGTGCAAGCTCCGTAATGTACCTAAGGTCCTGCAAGGCATGCAGCAAATAATCAACAACTAGTTGAGCGAGTTCACAGAAAGTAAGTTCATAACGTAGTGTATAAGCATAGCTAGTGGGGGCTTCCCATACTAGTGTGTACTAAAGGTGGGGGCTTCCCATGTTCATCCTAGTTAATGAGGGCTTCTCATTAACGGTACTTACTAGACTAACTTCCGACCATGTGTTCTTCTTTACCGAGAACAGGAAAACGTACAGGGTCACGTAGGCTTTACGTGACGTGCCCTTCCCCGAGGACAGTGGTACGCGTGGGGGCTACGTAGGCTTTACGCAGCGTGGCCTTCCGACCTGGAAGCCAGTAGATGGTATTGGGTTACGTAGGCTTTACGTAACGTGTCCTCCCGACCCGGGAGACATATGGCAAGTATACTGGGTTACGTAGGCTTTACGTAACGTGTCCTGACTAACCTGAGGACGATGGTCTATAGTCTGGTATATGCGTAAGTACGAGTAATCATTTCATATTCAACATATCCAACCCAATTCCCAACCCGGGAATCCCATGCCTTGGCTGTGTGAACTCACCTTGGTTTGCTCGGCAGATACACAAGGAATATAAGTAGCAAGTAAATGGTCACTCACGTCCTATCATGGTGATTATACGAGTCAGGTTCGTATATAGCACGTATATAGTAATCACGTATAGACATGGCAGACATGTACGCACGTAAGCAGATAAGACATAGCATGAGAGGATCCAATTGTCTAAGTCCAACAATACCCGGCCCAATAACATAAGCAGCCCAATAACAAAACAATCCCGATTCTCAATCGGCCCAAATAGAAATCACATACAAGTCCATTACTAAACAGTCCACAGTTCAAATCGTTGGGCTCAATAGGTTGGGCCCGTAACAGTAAAGGCCCAACAGTGTGCGTGTAAAGGGTGGTCTCGAGTCGCAACGGAGATCTCGAGTCGCAACCGGAGATTACAAGTCGCAACAGCTGATTGCGAGTCGCAATGGAGATCTTGGTTCATCATGGTCTGGTTACGAGTCGCAACAGGACTCGCAACCGTGGTTACGGTTCATGCTGTTGTGGTTTCGAGTCGTGACCACGAGGTTTCGACTCGCAATCTGAGTCGCAACCGTGTGACGTGTGTGTAACCGGTTTCCATAAATCTTGCATTGACTTATCCGTGATTTCAGCTAACAGTTTGGTCAGTTTCGGTAACAGATCAATTAACATAATTTCAACAAATCATTAGCATAATATCGATCAAACATAACAATTTCAACACAAATTCATAAGAACCCTAATTATACCATGCATGAACACCTCTAACAGTTCATCAACAAACCAACATTCAAGCTAACCCGATGCATACTATAGCCGATTACTTGATCATTCAGTAGTACCACAAGAACATCGATCCTAATGCAATTCATACATATAACCGGTTCATATCTAGGCCAATAACATGATCATCAAAACAGCCGATTTCTATATATCAATACATTCGGTTCTAAGTTAATCATAATTACAAACTGATTATATACGAATCAATTCGAAGCCCAAGCATAACCACATAATCTAACCGGCCCTAGTTCATTATCATGCAAATTCCAATCGGTTCGATCTAAGCATGTAATCAAAACATCATTTAACACAAAAACATAAGCATCATACTAACCGATTACAAGTAACGAGATGTGATCCGAACAATAGGGTGATCGGGTGGCCTTGTGCCTTCGGTTCCTAATCCAGCCGAGAGAGAGATAGAGAGCAAAGCTTCTAGGGTTTGTGTGTGTGTGTGATTTGCAAAAGTGGTAAAACAAAACCCCTAACTTGGTTTTGTGTGTTGCGAGTGGGGAGTGGGCCGAGCCCGCTCGGTTGTCTAATGGACCCGAGAACAAAGAGTGGCCCGAAAGCCTTGTGTGGTTCGAATGGTGTTGTGCGGATCGGGTTTTGTGTTTGGTTTGGGCTCAACAACAATAAACATAACATACACACATAAAAAGCACATAATATCATAACATACATCATGAAATCAATTAATCATTCGGGTTTATAAAATCACATGCCGTGCACAAACGTTACATAAAAGCAAGCCTAAAGTTCGAGTTGTCACATTATCCCCAACTAATTGGAAATTTCGTCCCGAAATTTGGTATGCACTCACTGAGGAAGCTAGGTAAACTGTACTGTTCACTGGTTTTCCTGGGGTGTCACATCCTCCCCCCGTTGATCTGGAATTTCGTCCCGAAATTCCGAAGTAGTAGCTTCAACCTCAGTAGTGGTTGCCTTGTTCCCGAATAACTGGGGGTACTTTTCTGTCATCCTGTCTTCGCGTTCCCAGGTGTACTCTGGGCCACGTTTGGAGTTCCAACGAACTCGAACAAGAGGGATTCTCTTGTGTTTGAGGACCTTCACATCCCGGTCCGTGATTTCTACTGGTTCCTCGACGAACTGCAACCGCTCGTCGATAGTGAGTTCCTTGAAAGGAATGATGAGGTTTTCATCTGATAGGCACTTCTTTAAGTTCGATACATGAAAGACATTGTGAACTGCCCCGAGTTCAGCTGGTAAATTCAACTTGTAGGCTACCTTGCCAATCTTTTCTATGATTTCGAATGGTCCGACATACCGCGGATTCAGTTTACCCCGTTTGCCAAAACGAACCACACCCTTCCAGGGTGAGACTTTCAATAAAACCCGGTCCCCGACCTCGAATTCCAATGGCTTTCTACGCTTATCCGCGTAGGCTTTCTGACGGTCTCGCGCTGCCGCCATGCGTTGTCGTATCTGTGCAATCTTTTCTGTGGCGTCCACTACAATCTCTGGACCCGTGATCTGACTATCCCCCACCTCTGCCCAACAGAGGGGTGACCGACATTTACGCCCGTACAATGCCTCGAATGGAGCGGCTTGAATGCTGGTATGGTAACTGTTATTATACGAGAACTCCACCAGAGGGAGATGCTTTTCCCAGCCGTTGCCGAAATCGATAACGCATGCCCGAAGCATGTCTTCAAGTGTTTGGATCGTACGCTCAGACTGCCCATCCGTCTGAGGATGATATGCTGTGCTCATGTCTAATCGTGAGCCAAAGGATTTATGCATTGCTTGCCAAAGTTCTGACGTGAATCGTGCATCACGATCCGAAATGATGGACGTGGGCACCCCGTGCCTCGAGACAACTTCTTTGAGGTAAACGTCTGCGAGTGTGGAGAACTTGTCCGTTTCCTTAATCGGCAGGAAGTGTGCAGACTTAGTGAGTCGATCAACTATGACCCATATCGTATCGTTCCCACGCTGGGATCTAGGTAGGCCTGTAACGAAATCCATGGAAATTTCTTCCCATTTCCATTGAGGTATCTTAGGCTGCTGAAGTAGGCCAGCTGGTTTCTGATATTCGACCTTGACTCTCGCACAGGTCAAGCATTTTCCAACGTACGTAGCAATGTGGGCCTTCATACTAGGCCACCAATAAGTAGTGCTGATATCGTGGTACATTTTATCCGACCCTGGATGTACCGAGTAGCGAGACTTGTGAGCTTCATCCATTACAAGTTCGCGTAAACCGCCATAAAGAGGGACCCAAATCCGGCCCGTTACATAATAGGCGCCGTCTGCCTTCTGTTCCATCTGTTGTCGTGAGCCGCGTAAGGCTTCAGCCTTGACGTTTTCGGGCTTCAATGCTTCTACCTGAGCATTTCGTATCTGTGCTGGAAGGCTAGACTGAATCGTAAGCTGTAGCGCTCGCACGCGCCGTGGTAAAGTGTCTTTTCGACTAAGGGCATCAGCCACAACATTGGCTTTGCCTGGATGATACTTGATAGCGCATTCGTAATCGTTCAGTAACTCGACCCATCGTCGTTGACGCATATTCAAATCCTTCTGCTTAAGGATATGCTCGAGACTCCTGTGATCGGTGTAAATCGTGCACCTGGTACCGTACAGGTAGTGTCGCCATATCTTAAGCGCAAAAACAACAGCTCCCAGCTCTAAATCGTGCGTCGTGTAGTTCCGTTCGTGAACCTTGAGTTGACGAGAGGCGTAAGCAATAACCTTGTCGCGCTGCATTAACACACATCCAAGCCCCCGAATGGATGCATCACAATAAACCACGAAGTCATCTGTGCCCTCTGGCAAAGAGAGGATAGGTGCACTGCAGAGCCTATCCTTTAGGTGCTGAAAAGCAGTCTCCTGGGGCTCTCCCCAGCGATAGGTAACACCCTTCTGTGTCAATAACGTAAGCGGCTGAGCAATCTTCGAGAAATCCTTGATAAACCGTCGGTAGTAACCTGCCAGACCCAAGAATTGGCGTATTTCTGTTGGTGTACGCGGTGCAGGCCAGTCTCTGATCGAATCTACCTTGGATGGATCGACGTGGATCCCATCCTTGTTCACCACATGGCCTAAGAAGTGGACTTCACGAAGCCAGAAGTCGCATTTAGAAAGCTTGGCGTACAATTGTTCCTTTCGAAGGAGTTCCAAAATGAGACGAAGATGCTGCTCGTGTTCCTCCTGACTCTTGGAGTAAATCAGAATGTCGTCGATGAAAACAATGACGAACTTGTCAAGGTAGGGTTTGCACACCCTGTTCATAAGATCCATAAATACAGCAGGCGCGTTCGTTAACCCGAACGGCATGACAAGAAACTCGTAGTGACCGTAACGAGTTCTGAAGGCTGTCTTGGAGACGTCCTCCTCCCGGACTCTCAGCTGATGATACCCAGACCTCAAGTCTATCTTCGAATAGTAACACGACCCTTGCAACTGGTCGAATAAGTCGTCGATGCGCGGAAGAGGATAACGGTTCTTCACCGTCACCTTGTTGAGTTCACGGTAGTCGATGCACATTCTGAACGTACCGTCTTTCTTCTTCACGAAGAGTACTGGAGCTCCCCAAGGCGAAGAGCTTGGACGAATGAAACCCTTTTCCAAGAGTTCTTGTAGTTGCTTTGACAGTTCCTCCAATTCTGATGGAGCTAGACGATATGGTGCGCGAGCTATGGGTGCTGCTCCCGGAGCGAGCTCGATCTGAAATTCGACCTGACGATGAGGCGGTAAACCAGGTAAGTCTTCAGGAAACACCTGAGGGTAATCACGTACAATTGGAATATCATCCAATTTCTTTTCCTTTACTGATGCGTCTGTAACGAGTGCCAGAATGGCTGTGTGACCCTTACGCAAGCATTTCTGAGCCTTCAAGAAAGAGATGATGCCAACCACAGCACCACTCTTGTCGCCTTGAACTTCTAGAGGTTCCTGACCAGATCGTGGAATGCGAATGACCTTTTCGCTGCATAAGATTTCTGCCTGGTGTTGTGATAACCAATCCATCCCAATCACGACGTCGAAGCTACCCAAAACTATGGGAATGAGATCAATGGAGAAGGCTTGACCAGCTAGGATAAGATTACAACCCTGAACTACGTGCGTGGCTTCTAGACTTTTACCGTTAGCTAACTCTACTACATGTTTGGTGGGTAAAAGTGTTGGTGCACGTTTTAGCAGTTGACACATTTTCACAGACATATAGCTTGTATCCGCACCCGAATCAAATAAAACAGTAACGTAAATATTGTCGAGGAGAAACTTACCCATAACCACGTTGGGATCGTTCACTGCGTCGCCTCGACCTAGCACAAAAGCACGACCACGAGCTTCATTGCCGTTGTTGTTGTTGTTTCCCCCGTTGTTGTTGTTCCCGTTGCCCTGGTTATTGTTGTTGCGATTCTGGTTCAATTGAGGGCAATCGCGTTTGAAGTGACCTTCAGCCCCACACTGGAAACACCCCCGGTTTCCACGCTGTGGCTGCTGTTGCTGCTGGTTCTGTGGAGCTGGTTGCTGAGGCTGCTGGTTCTGATTCGCAGGACGAGGGCTCCTGCAGTCTTTGGCCTCGTGACCCATTTTGAGACACCTTTGACAACGACCCTTGTTACATGGGCCGTGGTGATGCCTGTTGCAGTTGTGGCACCTAGGTTGACTACCCTGATATCTCCTCTGTCTGTGACCACCAGAGGATTGCTGACTGGGGCTCTGATAGTGGTCAATCTTCTGCTGCTGAGATTGTGGCTGAACAGATGCTGAACTTTTACTGGAATCCCCATCCCATTTTCTTTTACTGTCACCAGACGTAGCAGGAGTAACTGAGGTGGTGACGTTAGCAGTAGCGTTAACACGCTTGGGCAGTCTATTCTGATCCACTGCCTGATCGGTGATACGGTGAGCAAGACGCTGGATTTCTTGGATGTTTTCGAGGTTAGCCGACGTCACGTGGCTCTGAATTTCTGGCGCCAATCCCTTGAGATACAACTCGATGCGCTTGTATGGAGGGTCCACCATAGTAGGACACAGAACGGCCAGCTCATTAGACCGTTTAGTATACGCCTCGATTTCCGATCCTACCATTTTCAAGTTATACAGCTCGTCTTCCAGCTTGTGAATATCTTCACGCGTGCAATACTCACGCTTGATGAGTTCCTTAAAGTCGTTCCATGGGGTGGCGTTAGCAGCTGCCAACCCTAAGATCTGAACTTGGGCGTTCCACCAAGTTAGTGCTATCCCTTCCAATGTACCGGTGGCAAACTTGACCTTGCGAGCCTCAGGGCACTCGCACATTTCGAATACTGATTCTAGCTTCTCGAACCAGTGGAGGAGTCCAACCGCTCCTTCTGTGCCGCTGAAAGAGTTTGGACGACAGTCCATGAAATTCTTGAACGTGCAGACAGGCTGCTGCGCGTGTTGACCTATTGTGTACGAATAGGACGAGGTTAAATACGAGAGTTAATGTAGGATCTAGGGATCCTAGTGTGTGCCTATACTGCAGGATATACTACCTGCTTGAGCTGCTGCAACTGCCGCAGCAACTTGAGCTTGAACAAGAGCCTCTAGCTGGGCTTGTGTCATGTTGATTCGTCCAGACATGATCTTCATAATAACAAGTAGCATACGTAAGAATGGTTCGCGAGTAGGGCGATGACAGAAAAGCGTAGGCATATAGGTGTTCTCATGTAATCAAAGCATGTGTATCTAAGCGTAATACGAGCAAGGTTCTAAGCAGTTCTAGCAAACAGGCAATAAACATAACCTTATTACCTAGGGTGTCGAGTCTTGCACGTGGAGCGAAGCGTCGTTGTGGATCGTTGAGAGCACTGTACTGGTTATAGTCTGGTTTTAATAAAAACGTTTTCCCATATTAAAACCAAGTTCTCTATAACCAATGGCTCTGATACCAATCTGTCACACCCCCAAATTCCGCACGCGGAGTACCACCGCTTGGGAGCGTGACGTGACCAGGATCAAGCCATCAATCATATCAAACATAGCATTTAACATAAAAGTAAATAACGTAAATCATCATGACATGATTGATGTTTCAAAAAAACCAACATCGTTTAAGTAGCGGAAGCATAGTATGAAATCTCAAAATAAATATAAGTTCGAATAACGATCATGATCCATCTGCCACAACGACCTGCTCCTCCCTGTGCAAGCTCCGTAATGTACCTAAGGTCCTGCAAGGCATGCAGCAAATAATCAACAACTAGTTGAGCGAGTTCACAGAAAGTAAGTTCATAACGTAGTGTATAAGCATAGCTAGTGGGGGCTTCCCATACTAGTGTGTACTAAAGGTGGGGGCTTCCCATGTTCATCCTAGTTAATGAGGGCTTCTCATTAACGGTACTTACTAGACTAACTTCCGACCATGTGTTCTTCTTTACCGAGAACAGGAAAACGTACAGGGTCACATAGGCTTTACGTGACGTGCCCTTCCCCGAGGACAGTGGTACGCGTGGGGGCTACGTAGGCTTTACGCAGCGTGGCCTTCCGACCTGGAAGCCAGTAGATGGTATTGGGTTACGTAGGCTTTACGTAACGTGTCCTCCCGACCCGGGAGACATATGGCAAGTATACTGGGTTACGTAGGCTTTACGTAACGTGTCCTGACTAACCTGAGGACGATGGTCTATAGTCTGGTATATGCGTAAGTACGAGTAATCATTTCATATTCAACATATCCAACCCAATTCCCAACCCGGGAATCCCATGCCTTGGCTGTGTGAACTCACCTTGGTTTGCTCGGCAGATACACAAGGAATATAAGTAGCAAGTAAATGGTCACTCACGTCCTATCATGGTGATTATACGAGTCAGGTTCGTATATAGCACGTATATAGTAATCACGTATAGACATGGCAGACATGTACGCACGTAAGCAGATAAGACATAGCATGAGAGGATCCAATTGTCTAAGTCCAACAATACCCGGCCCAATAACATAAGCAGCCCAATAACAAAACAATCCCGATTCTCAATCGGCCCAAATAGAAATCACATACAAGTCCATTACTAAACAGTCCACAGTTCAAATCGTTGGGCTCAATAGGTTGGGCCCGTAACAGTAAAGGCCCAACAGTGTGCGTGTAAAGGGTGGTCTCGAGTCGCAACGGAGATCTCGAGTCGCAACCGGAGATTACAAGTCGCAACAGCTGATTGCGAGTCGCAATGGAGATCTTGGTTCATCATGGTCTGGTTACGAGTCGCAACAGGACTCGCAACCGTGGTTACGGTTCATGCTGTTGTGGTTTCGAGTCGTGACCACGAGGTTTCGACTCGCAATCTGAGTCGCAACCATGTGACGTGTGTGTAACCGGTTTCCATAAATCTTGCATTGACTTATCCGTGATTTCAGCTAACAGTTTGGTCAGTTTCGGTAACAGATCAATTAACATAATTTCAACAAATCATTAGCATAATATCGATCAAACATAACAATTTCAACACAAATTCATAAGAACCCTAATTATACCATGCATGAACACCTCTAACAGTTCATCAACAAACCAACATTCAAGCTAACCCGATGCATACTATAGCCGATTACTTGATCATTCAGTAGTACCACAAGAACATCGATCCTAATGCAATTCATACATATAACCGGTTCATATCTAGGCCAATAACATGATCATCAAAACAGCCGATTTCTATATATCAATACATTCGGTTCTAAGTTAATCATAATTACAAACTGATTATATACGAATCAATTCGAAGCCCAAGCATAACCACATAATCTAACCGGCCCTAGTTCATTATCATGCAAATTCCAATCGGTTCGATCTAAGCATGTAATCAAAACATCATTTAACACAAAAACATAAGCATCATACTAACCGATTACAAGTAACGAGATGTGATCCGAACAATAGGGTGATCGGGTGGCCTTGTGCCTTCGGTTCCTAATCCAGCCGAGAGAGAGATAGAGAGCAAAGCTTCTAGGGTTTGTGTGTGTGTGTGATTTGCAAAAGTGGTAAAACAAAACCCCTAACTTGGTTTTGTGTGTTGCGAGTGGGGAGTGGGCCGAGCCCGCTCGGTTGTCTAATGGACCCGAGAACAAAGAGTGGCCCGAAAGCCTTGTGTGGTTCGAATGGTGTTGTGCGGATCGGGTTTTGTGTTTGGTTTGGGCTCAACAACAATAAACATAACATACACACATAAAAAGCACATAATATCATAACATACATCATGAAATCAATTAATCATTCGGGTTTATAAAATCACATGCCGTGCACAAACGTTACATAAAAGCAAGCCTAAAGTTCGAGTTGTCACAGACAATTCATGTCGTATGCCTGTTAGTGAAAGTCAACGTAGATAAGAGTTGGAAAATGTATGTTGATATGAATGATCATGAATACTAACATTATTATGGGCATGACGGCATGAAAGGATAGGAACCAAACCAGCATGGACTCAAGCATGGAAGGCTAACGGGTCAAGAGGAAGCAAGGAGACAAACACGAATACGGACGCTTAAGGTAAGTGATTCCTGAACTAAATTTATTTATATATAATGAGTTTTGATTGCAAGAAGGATGGGAATCATGAAAGGATGGGTAAGAAATGATAGAACAAAAGTAAGTAAAGTCGTATTGGGTAATATGTGAATTAGTTATGAATGAAAAGTCTTGTTAAGTTCAAACGGGTCAAAATCAAGAAAGTAAGATAAAAGTATAGGATTTGGTTGTGGGAACTTGGGGTTAAGTGTTAGAATGATTTGGGGGCTTGGAATAATGTTATTTTGCAATTTGGGAAGTTCGGGATGCGCGAACGGAGGTCGAAACGTCGAAAAGAATGAAATCCGGCGTCGGTGCTGCAGGGGCAACGTCTCCGACGCTGGGCAGCAGTTGGTCGACGCCTTAACTTGCTGTCTACGCGCCAGCTGAAGCCAGTAGCCCCGTTTCTTTGTTTTTCTTCGGTTCTGGACCCCGTAGACCCATTCCTAAGTCCCGTTAAACTTCTATAATGTACCCCAACCTTACCAATTAGTTTTGTGAGCTAAGGGTGAGTATTGAACTCATTTTCAAACTCCCGAAATGTACCCCAAACTCATTAAAGGGTGTTTATGAAGTGCGATTAAGAAGGGAGCGTGTATGTAAGTATGTGTGGAAACGAAATAAGTCTGTAAGCATGTATGTGTATGGATTTACCTACATGTTAGTGATGGAATCCATAGGTAAGCATGAATAGATATGAGCATGCACATAGGTTTGTATGTATGAGACTAATATATATGGATGTTGTGACTAAGATTTGTTAGTATAATTATATAGAAATGTAAGTGGTATGTAAGAGCTTGGATATGGAGGTATGCATGGATGTACGTGTGTATGTATATATGTCTGTATGTACGTTTGTATGAAGTGGGATTTATCGTACACGAAAGTATAGGGCTTGTATATATGTATACATGGCTTCAATACGTTTGAGTATTAATGTTACTAATCAGGTGCCTTGAGAATAAAATGAAAGTGCAGGTCTATTATTGTTGACCTTATGAAGATTTGTCATTGGGATGCAAGATTGTACTCGGAAAGATAATCGAAAGGATTAACATAAGTAGAAAGAATGCGGCGTGGTCATTTAATTACGTATGTTTATATCATGTATGACGTCACCAAATATTAATGATTCGGATGTATATGGTGATTGCAGGTTGCATGGAATTATCATCATTATGGAGTCTAAACGGTTGAGGATCGAGTCAATGAACGTGGATTGTACGGGAGCAAGGTGGTATAGTTTATAAATGTAGATTATGCTTTATCTTTAAGTAAGAATGATGGACACAATTTTTGTATAAAAAGGATTATCCTAAATGTTTCCAGTATGTTAAAATGTTTATAAAGAAAGAAATTTTATGGTTCGTATTTCCGCTGCGTACTTTTTGTTTAAAATGGTTTAGGGTCTTACAATACACACACACATAGGATGAGGATCATTACACAACATTAACCACTGCGAGAACAAAAGGAACAACTCTAAAACACTGAAATTTGACATTTAAGGTTCATATTTTTAAAATTTTATGTTTCTTACATTCATATGTGTATTATTTATACATAAAAAAAACCATATGTTTTTACCTACACATAGCCTATATATATGTAGCTAATTTAACCTACACATAGCCTACATATTCAGTTAACTTTTGTTTTTTTCACTGTATACTTTCGTTTCATGGTTTGAAACATTTTATTGTTGCAATTTTAATTTCGATTGGTTTGAATTTTGGGTATTGTTACTCTTAGGTATATGTTTTAAACGGTTTTGATTGTTTTAATTGTTTTTATTTTGTTGTTAGTTTCAGGATTTAATTGATAACCGGTTCCGGCAAAAACCGTTTAAGCGAGAACCGTTTACCCAGTTATGAACCAAACCGGAACTGTTACACTGCGGTTCGGTTCCGGTTCTTATAATTAGCATTAAATGGTTTCGGTCCGGTCCGGTTCTGAACCGTTGCACAGACCTAGGTACGATGATACACCAGTGGTCCATCAGTGATCCAAATTTTCCGTTCAAAAAAAAAAAAAAACAAAAACAAACAATATATATGTCTACGTGACTAACAAATATAACAAGTTCCACTTGGTTGAATGACAATTATGCTCAAGGCTAGACGGTGTGGGGCTCGTCCCACCCCCGTCGAGGCCCGTCGCCTGTGGCAACACCATCCATCCCCCCCTCCCCCCCGGCGTCGTCCTGAACGTCGCCCTCCCGACGTTGGAGACGGCCACTACAAGACAAAAATTGATGCATTCTCCCCTCACACACACATATACATACAACTCATATATATATATATATATATATATATATATATATATATATATATATCGTTTACTTAGTTTCATCCCCTTTGCCCCATCCTACGTGGCGCTTACGTGGCGGGACATCCTCCAAGGATGATCCTCAACCATACCGCATAGCCTAATAATTTAAACTGATGTTAATCATACACATGTGATTTATATTCGTTATCGTGTGATTAATTCTTGCATTGATCTGACAAATGTTTTGTAGTACGACAGCTGATCATGTCCAATACACCTTGGTTAGTTTAGTTAAGGATCAAATGGTTTGTGTGTATGTACATGGATCGTGCTCTAGGTCAGTGATGTGATCAATATAAGTCTGCTCTAAATAATTGATTAAACATTCTCCTTATCAATTAGCTCCTGCAACTAAGTAACCAACCCTAAAACCAAAAGTGATTGATTTCCTCATAACCTTAAAGCTCTCGTGTCATAGTGTGTTTCTTGCTTCTAAATTCAATTGTAGTGTTTCTTGCTTGTCAATTGTAGTGTTTCTTGCTTCTCAATTCAATTGTAGTTTGGTTTAACTTACTTTAATTCAACAACCTTCAATTAAACCTTTTGTATTTGCGTTTATAATTAAATGATACGTGTAATGTTAACCACATGCTCTTCGTGAATATGATACTTTACTTGTCTTACCTAATTAGGTAATTTAGATCTTTGCATGACTTGACGACGGTTCGGCAGCAAAGGTGACCCCACGTTGTTGATTTGCCAAGAAGCGGCAGGTGGTGGATGAGTCGTGGTGATGGCCCATTTATACCCATTTTATGTTAGAAAGTTCTATAAAAGTACCCCATTTTGACAAATTGTAATCAACCCATTTCTTGATTGATGGTTATGATTGGCAGGCGTAATTTTAGACCAAAAAAAGTGTTTTATGTCGACAACCTGACCCGAAAGAAAGAAAAAAAATGTTTCGACTAGTTACCACGTATCAATAAAGCTACTTACAAATTGGTCATTAGAAACGATGACAAGAAATCGTACAACAAAACCATTAGTACATTCTACTTTTGCAAAGTTCATATAAATAGACTAGTAAAATATGGATTGATATTAAAAGAGTAAAAACATACATTAAAAAGTGAGTATGCTATGTTACATTTAATTTAACTCACTCTTTGCTTCTTCCAGGATCATTTGATTCGAGACACCCGATGAGAAACCTAGCTTTAGCATGATTTCATCTAGACGTTTCACGTTTGTAAGGTATAGATAACCAACCTACATAACGGGTCAATAACAGTAATAATCAAAGAAAAAATTAAGACCTTAAACTTCTAGGGTAAAGTTCTTGTACAAATAATCTTAACATACTAAACATACAAATTGAAGGAAAACTCAAAAAGACAAGGTGGCATTTTTGTAATTATCAATAACTATCAAAGTTACTCTACAAATATACCTAAAAAAAACCTAACCCCCCTCCCCCCACCCAAGATAAAATGCTAAAAACTAAACCCCCAAAAAACCTAGAAAAATCTAAAAAAAAAAACACACAAATTATTTTATTTTATTTTTTTAAACATTTTTTATTAAAAAATCGCTACTTTTAGTAGCAGCAAAAAAAAAAATTTTTTTTTTGCTAACGAAATGTAGCGATTTCTTAATAAAAAAATGTTAAAAATTTTTTTTTTTGTGTTTTTTAGGTATTTTTGGTTGAGTTCACATTTGTATAGTAAGTATGATAGTTGGTGGTAATTACAAAAATGACACCTTGTCTTTTTGAGTTTTCCTTCACTTTGTATGTTTAGTATGTTAAGATTATTTGTATTTGATCTTTTGCCTAAACTTTCTATTACCAAGTCCACTTAGGAGTCACTTGTTTAAACAAAATTTGTCAACAAATAACAATGGACATATAAAAACTAACCAGTGTTTCCAAAGATGATGCTCTGTTGTAAACGGCTACACCAGCACGTTTTTTGGTTCGCGTTTTAGAGGAAGAAAGATTCTTTCCCCACCGAAGAACGTCCCTGTATGAGACCAAAAAAAAAAAAAATGTACTTTTTTATTTACAGTGAATAATATTACTTCATAAAATGAATGCCCAAGATATTAACCTGACAAAGGTGACAAGATGGTGCATAATTAACCGAAGCATGGTAAAACTGACCTTTCTTCATCTGATAAAACTTTATCATTCATTAGTTTTTGGAGCATTGCATCCTGATATGCACCAAACGAAAATATCAATCAATATATTGCCTAAAATGAAAGTAGTAGTGTAAGAATATAATCCACATTTCATACTTGGGCTTCACATCGTACGACAGCCATCACACGGTCGTTATATTCTTCAATATTTAGTGGTGGAAACAGAAAATGCCTGCGCGCGTATAGCTGCACACATGAAAATACCCTTGATTTATCTGTTGTGTTCTTAATTAATAAAAAAATTCTAACACTCAGCATCATCAACTATGCTAATTATATATTATGCATATAACTTTGCGACATGATTTAAGACAAACCTCGTATATGCAGTCTCCAAGGTATGCTAGTGCGGCAGCATTGTATGTTGAGCGAGGTTTTTCTACTTTTGGTGCGCTTGGCATCCATGTCTCATAGCCCAAATACGTCTCTTCCAAACAAGCTGTTGAAATTTACAACTTTGATCAGGACAAACACATGCAACTTGTAAAATTCGAATGATCCCGTGTCACCAGAAAAGCAATGATCATTACTCTGTTAGTTAGATTGCAGTGAAGACACAACCCTACTTGATTCATTATGCATGCACACCAGGTGTTCGATGAAATTCCTCATGCAAGTAACCATGCTTTTTTATTAAAAACACAACAATTGAACGTCCCGATTTCAATTAAAACCAACACATGGAACAGGTAAAATCATGATACCAAAAAGTTGACCGATAACAATGCTCATCAATCATTCAATCTTACTAAAGAATGAACTCTACCAAATACATGCATTATGCATACCATGTTTGGAAGAAACTCCACACAGGATGCACGCGATAACACGTTCTTCCTATGAGGCGTTAACAAGACGTAAAAAACAATCATTTATCTGTCATTTCATAATATACAACTCTTTTGAGTAAACGCACACCAGGTGTTCGATGAAATTCCTCACTGTGGAGGGTATAACAATACCTTTATAGAGAATGCCCCGTTGTAATTCTCAATTTCAATTATAACACTCTCTAAAGTCACCGGATATAAATGCTCATTAAACTAAACTATAAAACAACAATATACAACTCTACTGATTACGTGCACACCAGGTGTTCGACGAAATTCCGCACTGACAAAAATGCAAAAAAAACAGATACCTTCATTTGGGCTTGGAGATCTGCGACTGAGAAGGGCAGATACGGATAACAAATTGCGATCTGTTGAGTTAGAATTAAGGGTTTGTCCGGTGTTTGAACTGGTGGGAGCAACAGTGATAGGGTTTTTGGGGTAAGTACGGTGGGGGCTGTAGGGGAGTCTCTGCTGTGTGTCCCATGAAACAACATTCTGTCGAAATCATGTCGTGGCGCTACGCCACGGCCGAGCATAAAACCCATCGCGCGACGCGACGGGTGGTGGCGTCACGCGACCACCTTTGGTGGTACTCGTCGCGCGGCGCGGCCGTCCAGGGTGGATAGATTTTGTTGTTTTTGCATATTTTTTGGCATGGAACTTAATCGGACTTATATTTAAGGTGTCAAAACTAATCTTTTGTGTGGTTTTGACCATAGGTGATGATGGACCTAATCCGGATGGCGATCAAGCAAATTTCAAGAACCGAACACGATATTTTGAAGCTTCCCCAATCACTTAAATATGTTCAAATCAATGTCTATGAAATTAGCACTTAAACACTTGTTCTTTTGTCGTGGGATTCTTAAACTAGTAGTACTTGTCCTAGATGTTATCTTGGTTAAATTTTCTTAATGTTGATATAAAATTCAAGGTTTTGGTATATTAAGACTTTGTTTATAATAAAATATTATCAAAACGAGTAGAGTGTTACACGAACTAGTAGGTTCTCTAGGTTTGGAGTTTCATGATTCGGACGAGGAGTAGGTTTTTTTTTTTAAATTGTATGTTTCATGATTTCTAGTATGTTAAATTGAAGTAGTATGTTTTAAATTTAATGAAATTTATAATTTTAGTGTTTTATTGTTAATTTCTAATTTAAAATAAAAAATTAAAAAAATTAGTGAAATTTATAATTTAATGTGTTTAATTTTTAATTTTAAAATAAAAATTAAAAAAAATTGGAAGTGATGGAATTGTATCACTAGTGACCACCCCCACTACATTTCTATCACTAGTGATAGAATATTGGGTGATGATATGGCATGAGTTGTTTGGTGCTTGGTAGTGGTAGAATTGTATCACTAGTGACCACCCCCTCCCCCCTAACGGGGTTGGGGTGATGATCACTCATCACTCACAACATCCAATCAAGTTTCGCCATGTCATCAACCATTATTCCATCACTCACAACCTTTTTTAGTGGAAATGGTCATCACTCACAACACCCAACAATACCCATCACTCACAACACTCATCAACACCCAACAATACGATCACTCACAATACCTTAACGAATGAAAAATACCACGCGTGATGAAGTTAACGAGTGATCATTTAGGGGTGGCGGTGGTGTTTTGGATATTATAACGAGTGATAATATTATATCACGGGGAAAACCATTCCCACCCCGCCTGCCCTAAAAGTTTTCTTTTAACATGAAAATGTTACTTTTTTAATTATCTTCTCTTGTCCAGGTTTGAATCTGATCTAAGAGATAAAGTTTTTTTTTTAACGGTAAATGTTACTTCTTTAATTATCTCCCTTTGTCCAGATTTGAATCTGATTTAAAAGACACGCGTCTTTATCAAGTGGACATCGCAATTGGATTGAATAGTGAAAAACTGAAAATTAGCTGCTGGAGTAATGGGGTCGGACTTCAAGGTTATTCTAAATGGGCTAAGAGCCTGAGGGGAACTAAACTAGAAGAGGGCTGGTCTTGGGCCTGTTGAAACACCGAAAATATAAAACATGAAGCCGGCAGGTTAAAAGTAGAGGTGCACAAATCGGGTTTTTGTTAATGCCCGGTTTCGGGTATGGAACCGGTTCCGGATATGATCGAGCATTTGAAAAATGGATATTAAGAGAAATCGGGTAGGGTTCGAGTACGGGTATTGAAGAGAAAAGTCATACCCTTGTACCCGGGTAGAGGGTATAATAAGGTTCGGGTATTAGAACCGGGTATGGATGCGGGTATTAATACCCGATTTTAAAAAAATATGTTTTTTTTATTTTACATAAAAATAAATGCGTTTAGAAATTAAATTTGGTTTGTAATTTATAAAAGTAATTAAAAACAAATTACAATAACATAAATTCACTCAAATACAAATTATTTGTTTTATAATATGCACTAGGTTAGAATCCCGTGTATACACGGGTTTAATAAATATAATTTTATATAGTAAATAAAAAACAATATATTTTTAAAAACCCTTTTTATTACACGTGTTGAGTAAATATAATTTTATATATTAAATAATAAAAAAAATTATATTTTTAAGAATCTCGTGTATTGTGCGGGTTGAATAAATGTAATTTTATATACCAAATAATAAAAAAAATTATATTTTTAAAAAAAACTTGTGTATTCACGGGTGGAAGAAATGTAATTTTATATACTAAATAATAAAAAAATATATTTTAAAAAAACTTTGTATATTGTACGGGTTGAATAAATCTAATTTTCTATAGCAAATAATAAAAAAAGTTATATCTTTAAAAAGTCTGTGTAATACACGGGTTAATTTATTGTTAAAAAAATCTTTCTAAATCAAAATGGATTTTTTATTATTTTTATTTAAATATAATTTTCTTATTATTTGGTATATAAAATTATATTTATTCAAGCCGTTTAATACACGAGGGTTTTTAAAGATATAACTTTTTTTATTATTTGGTAAACAATATTACATTTATTTAACCCATGTAATACACATGGTTTTAAAGATATAATTTTTTTATTATTTGGTATATAAGATTACATTTACGTACAATATGGTTCCTATATAAATAACTTTTTATTATTTGATATATAAAATTGCATCTATTCTACCCGTGCAATAAAGTGGGTTTTTAAAGATATACTGTTTTATTATTTAGTATATAAAATTTATTTATTCAACTCGTGTAATACACGTGGTTATAACCTAGTTATTATTTATTTATTTATATTAAATATAAATTTGAAAATCTATCAACATCTAATATGTTTTTTTCTTTGGGGTCGGTTTCGATTCTTTCACAATACTGTAGAATACCGAATATATGTGGCAAAATATCCGATATTATTTTTGTATATAAGATTTATATTAATGCAATTAATATTTAATAAATATGTGGCAAAATAGGTTATCCGATATTATTTTTGTATATAAGATTTATATTAATGCAATTAATATTTAATAAATATGTGGCAAAAGAGGTTATCCGATATTATTTTTGTATATAAGATTTATATTAATGCAATTAATATTTAATAATTTAAATTAAATAATTATTATCTTTAATTAAGGATGCTCTATAATAATGACAAGTGTCCCTTCATTGGTTTCTTTTATTATATAGTATAGATTTTTAAAAAACTTAAATATAAAAGTTGCAAAGTAAACACAAAAGTATACCTTAAAAAATAGGGTATTCTATCAGGTATTAAAAAAACCAGTATCGGGTATAGCGTATAATCGGGTTCAGGTATAGGATATGACTGGTTCCGGGTATTTTCGGGTATAAATCGGGTATAGTTTCAGTTACTGGTATTTAGCTCAAAATGTATACCCTATCCATACCCTACGGGTAGAGTCGGGTTCGGTTACGGATATACAATACCCGGGGTACAAAAATAACCGGTTTTGAGTTTTTTTATCGAGTCCGGTTCCGAATACGGGTTTTTGTGCACCTCTAGTTAAAAGGGGACGTTCGCACACGCAACTAAAAGAAAAGAGAAAAACTTGAGGGCTTATAGAAGGTAGAAGGTAATAGGAAAAAAATTACTCATTGCTTTATATATACTCACACACATAGGATGAGGATGATTACACAACATTAACCACTGCGAGAACAAAAGGAACAACTTTAAAACACTAAAATTTGACATTTAAGGTTCATATTTTTAATATTTTATGTTTCTTACATTCATATGTGTATTATTTATAGTTTATACATAAAAAGAACATATGTTTTTACCTACACATAGCCTATATATATGTAGGTAATTTAACCTACACATAGCCTACATATTTAGTTAACTTTTGTTTTTTACATTGTATACTTTCGTTTCATGGTTTTTGAAACATTTTATTGTTGCAATTTTAATTTCAATTGGTTTGAATTTTGGATATTGTTACTCTTAGGTATATGTTTTAAACGGTTTGATTGTTTTAATTGTTTTTATTTTGTTGTTAGTGTTAGGATTTAATTGACAACCGGTTCCAGCAAAAACTGTTTAAGCGAGAACCGTTTACTCGGTTCTGAACCGAACCGGAACCGTTACAATGCGGTTCGGTTCCGGTTCTTATAATTAGCATTAAACGGTTTCGGTTCGGTCCGGTTCTGAACCGTTGCACAGACCTAGACACGATGATACACCAATGGTCCATCAGTGATCCAAATTTTTCGTTCAAAAAAAATAAACAAAAAACAAACAAACAATATATATGTCTACGTGAGTAACAAATATAACAAGTTCTACTTGGTTGAATGACAATTATGCTTAAGGCTAGATGGTGTGGGGCTCGTCCCACCCCCGTCGAGGCCCGTCGCCGGTGGCAACACCATCCCCCCCCCCCCCCCCCCGGCTTCGTCCTCCCGACGTTGGAGACGGCCACTACAAGACAAAATTGATGCATTCTCCCCTCACACACACATATACATACAACTCATATATATATATTAGGCCCATCCTCACACCCATCCTACGTGGCGCTTACATGCCGGGTCATCCTCCAAGGATGATCCTCAACCATACCGCATAGCCTAATAATTTAAACTGATGTTAATCATACACATTTGATTTATATTCGTTATTGTGTGATTAATTCCTGCATTGATCTGATAAATGTTTTGTAGTACGACAGCTGATCATGTCCAATACACCTTGGTTAGTTTAGTTAAGGATCAAATGGTTGGTGTGTATGTACATGGATCGTGCTCTAGGTCAGTGATATGATCAATATAAGTCTGGTCTAAATAACTGATTAAACATTGTCCCTTATCAATTAGCTCTTGCAACTAAGTAACCAAACCTAAAACTAGAAGTGATTGATTTCTTCATAACCTTAAAGCTCTCTTGTGTCATAGTGTGTTTCTTGCTTCTCAATTGTAGTGTTTCTTGCTTGTCAATTGTAGTGTTTCTTGCTTCTCAATTCAATTGTAGTTTGGTTTAACTTACTTTAGTTCAACAACCTTCAATTAAATTTTTTGTATTTGCGTTTATAATTAAATAATATGTGTAATGTTAACCACATGCTCTTCGTGAATATGATATTTTACTTGTCTTACCTAATTAGGTAATTTAGATCTTTGCATGACTTTACGACGGTTCAGCAGCAAAGGTGGCCCCACGCTGTTGATTTGCCAAGAAGCAGCAGGTGGTGGATGAGTCGTGGTGATGGCCCATTTAGACCCATTTTAAGTTGGAAAGTTCTATAGAAGTACCCCATTTTGACAAATTGTAATCAACCCATTTCTTGATTGATGGTTATGATTGGCAGGCGTAATTTTAGACAAAAAAAAAGTGTTTTATGTCGACAACCTGACCCGAATGAAAGAAAAAAAAAATGTTTCGACTAGTTACCACGTATTAAAAAGCTACTTACAAATTGGTCATCAGAAACGACGACAAGAAATCGTACAACAAAACCATTAGTACATTCTACTTTTGCAAAGTTCATATAAATAGACTAGTAAAATATGGATTGATATTAAAAGAGTAAAAACATACATTAAAAAGTGAGTATGCTATGTTACATTTAATTTAACTCACTCTTTGCTTCTTCCAGGATCATTTGATTCGAGACACCCGATGAGAAACCTAGCTTTAGCATGATTTCATCTAGACGTTTCACGTTTGTAAGGTATAGATAACCAACCTACATAATGGGTCAATATTCAATAACAGTAATAATCAAAGAAAAAATTAAGACCTTAAACTTCTATTGCCAAGTCCACTTAGGTGTCACTTGTTTAAACAAAATTTGTCAACAAATAACAACGGACATATAAAAACTGACCAGTGTTTCCAAAGATGATGCTCTGTTGTAAACGGCTACACCAGCACGTTTTTTGGTTCGCGTTTTAGAAGAAGAAAGATTCTTTCCCCACCGAAGAACGTCCCTGTATGAGACCAAAAAAAATGTACTTTTTATTGGGATTTTGGCCTGTAATAATCTCACCTATACCTTATTGGCCATTAATAATCCCACCTCAGAATATTCCCCCCACCAGTCCCACCTTTCACCTATTTTTCCTACAATAGTCCCCCGTTAAAAAAAACTTAACGGAGTTAAGCTTTTTTCCAAATTACAAACAGATATTTTAGGGCTTTTGATTAGAACGACGATACGAGTCCATTGATATAAAACTTGCCTTGAAACAGTGCTCCAAACGATGAAAACGGCGCTTCAATTCGGGTGTTCAAATTTCCAATTAACTAAAATCAAGTCACTTTGAGCACAATTTCGAAGTAAGTTTTACATCAATGGACTCGTATCATCGTTCTGATCAAAAGCCCTAAAAAATTTGTTTGTAATTTGGAAAAAAAGCTTAACTCAGTTAAGTTTTTTTAACGGGGGACCATTGTAGGAAAAATAGTTGAAAGGTGAGACTGGTGGGGGGAAATATTCTGAGGTGGGATTATTAATGGCCAACAAGGTCTAGGTGGGATTATTACAGGCCAATTCCCCTTTTTTATTTACAGTGAATAATTACTTCATAAAATGAATGCCCAAAATGTTAACCTGACAAAGGTGACAACATGGTGCATAATTAACCGAGGCATGGTAAAACTGACCTTTCTTCATCTGATAAAACTTTATCATTCATTAGTTTTTGGAGCATTGCATCCTGATATGCACCAAACGAAAATATCAATCAATATATTGGCTAAAATGAAAGTAGTAGTGTAATATAGAATATATTCCACGTTTCATACTTGGGCTTCACATCTTACGACAGCCATCACACGGTCGTTATATTCTTCAATATTTAGTGGTGGAAACAGAAAATGCCTGCGCGCGTATAGCTGCACACATGAAAATACCCTTGATTTATCCGTTGTGTTCTTAATTAATAAAAAAATTCTAACACTCAGCATCATCAACTATGCTAATTATATATTATGCATATAACTTTGCGACATGATTTAAGACAAACCTCGTATATGCAATCTCCAAGGTATGCTAGTGCGGCAGCATTGTATGTTGAGCGAGGTTTTTCTACTTTTGGTGCGCTTGGCATCCATGTCTCATAGCCCAAATACGTCTCTTCCAAACAAGCTGTTGAAATTTACAATTTTGATCAGGACAAACACATGCAACTGGTAAAATCCGAATGATCCCGTGTCACCAGAAAAGCAATGATCATTACTCTGTTAGTTAGATTGCAGTGAAGACACAACCCTACTTGATCATTATGCATGCACACCAGGTGTTCGATGAAATTCCTCAGGCAAGTAACAATGCTTTTTATTAAAAACACAACAATTGAACGTCCCGATTTCAATTAAAATCAACACATGGAAAAGGTAAAATCATGATACCAAAAAGTTGACCGATAACAATGCTCATCAATCATTCAATCTTACTAAAGAATGAACTCTACCCAATACATGCATTATACATACCATGTTTGGAAGAAACTCCACACTGGATGCACGCGATAACGCGTTTCTTCCTATGAGGCGTGTAACAACGCGTAAAAAACAATCATTTATCAGTCATTTCATAACATACAACTCTTTTGAGTACACGGCTACACGCACACCAGATGTTCGAAGAAATTCCTCACTGTGAAGGGTATAACAATACCTTTATAGAGAATGCCCCGTTGTAATTCTCAAATCTCAATTTCGATTATAACACTCTCTAAAAGTCACCAGATAAAAATGCTCATTAAACTAAACTATAAAACAACAATATACAACTCTACTGATTACGTGCACACCAGGTGTTCGACGAAAATCCGCACCGACAAAAATGCAAAAAAAAAAGTGATACCTTCATTTGGGCTTGGAGATCTGCGACTGAGAAGGGCAGATACGGATAACAAATTGCGATCTGTTGAGTTAGATTTAAGGGTTTGTCCGGTGTTTGAACTGGTGGGAGCAACAGTGATAGGGTTTTTGGGGTAAGTACGGTGGGGGCTGTAGGGGAGTCTCTGCTGTGTGTCCCATGAAGCTCTGACCTTCACTGAAATTGCATGGAGAGCAGTAACCGCAGTAGCCATGGGTTTAGCTTCGATTGTGTTGGGGGTGAAGGTTTTAAGATAATCGTGGGTTTTGCTTGTTAGCGATAACGGCAACGGTATTTGAATTTCCACCTTTTTTTAATTGGTTTTTTTTCTTCCTTTAAGGTAGTAATTATTATTTACAAAGTCAACCTTTAAACCAAAGGACGGCAACAAGACGTAATGGCAACTTACGTTAAATTGAAATTACACCATCTATCATAGGAAACATTCGATTTATTTATATATCATAAAAAACCAAGAGACTTAATATCTTGTATAATCTTATCAATTTTAACATATATATTAAAAAACTTTTTATCGTTTCTTCTCTTCCAGATACACCAATAAGCTACCAAAATAATGCCTTAAAATGCACTTTTGGCCTTCCTCCCAAGCCCATTACTTCATATAATTCCACCAAATCTTTTATAGGTATTACATAAATCAGATTGACCTTGCATCAAGAGGAAACATGACACCATACCGTCGAGGCAACAAAGCATGAGCAGATAAGGTGCTCAACACCACCGAGGCAACCTGAAATTGGTTTTCTTTTGATTATTGGAAATTAAATGTATAAAATGAAGCTAAAATCCCTCATTGTTAATGTTTTTAAGTTTATGTTAATTAATCTTCATTTGTCAACATTATACACTTATATTTTTCAACTTCAAAGATACGAGAATGTATTTATTTTGTTGCTCGTTTTTATTTCAGTCGTCGGTTGAGCATCTCAGTCTTTATAAGGTTACGCTTTCGTTTATTAGCAAATCTAGTCCATTATCAATAGATCTTCGTTGTAGGTCGTCTCTATCTCAATTGCCAACTGTGCAATTTCAGTATTGTCTAAGTTTGGCCCTTGATTGAAAAAAGGGAAATCTCACATATGGTTTTACAAAAGGGGCTAATAAGGAAAGAATTATGATGGTGACTGTAACAACCCGCACTTCGTGCGTTGATACTATTCGATACACTCGTTACGCCTAGCACCGGAGATTCGGATCATAATGTAACTATATCAGATATATCGCTAAATCGAAGTATAATCGAATAATTACGCGTATTCTATCGCTATTACAAACCTATTTTCAATAAATTATAACACTCAGATGATGTTGAGTGAGGACTTAATCTACCCTCCTCGATAACCGTGAGGTGTCAAAACGTAAACAAGCAACGCTAACAAAGGCTATCGGGTGAGTACCATGTCTCCAGCCATCGTGACGATGACGGCAACACGAGCAAGTAGTGCCCCGATAATCTTTGTGGCTCATCACATCGAAGAACGCACTCGAAGGCACGCGTAACTCGATCATCACACCGAATATTGGATATATAGATACGTATATACGGCCCTTTTGTGATTAATTATAATAAATAATTAAATAATTATATAAATATATGAAAATATGGCCCAAACAGTCGAAATCGCACAAAAAACGAGGAACGAAAGGCTTCCGTACGGACGGGCCAGCCAAACGGTTGGGCCAGTCGATCGAACGAACCAGCCGAACGGCTGGGCCGCCCAATCGAACGGGGCTGGGCCGGCCGATCGGCTGGGCCGGCCGACCGGATAGGCCAGCCGATCGGCTGGGTCGGCCGATCGAGCGGGCCAACCGATCCGGCCCACCTTTCCTCCTTTTTCCTTCTTCCTTGCCTATAAATACCCCTCTTCACCCTCCAAGCACTTGTTGTTGCTGCTGCCACTCGACCAAGACGTTCCAGCCCCTTAATCTTCCGATTTCTCGCGATTCTTGTAAGTTTTTAACCCAAATCTTGTACTTCCTTGATCTATATGCACTCTTTCATCTTCCTACCTTTCAAATATCGACTTTTAACCGTGAAATCAACGGATTTGGAGTGTTCTAGGGTGATGTCACCATGGAGTTCTTCAAGGGTGATGTCATCCCAGGAAGAACAACTCATATCCGAATGGTTTCCATGCGATTACACATAAAATCTCGTCTAAATCTATGTTTTCCAATCAAGAAGTTACAGATTTGAGATGTTCTAGAGTGATGTCATCATAAAGTTCTTATGAACTTCAAGTGTTGGCCTCATTCCACCAAGAACAACTCAGATCTAAGAACTTCCGCAGGAATAATCAAGGTTTTCACATCAGATCTATACATAAAAAGGTAGAAACAGAGCTTAGACCGACCTCCTGCTCATTCTTAGTGTCGTGTTGGTCAAGGATCTGATTCCTACCGAAGAGACGACCAATTTCGGGTTAAACACGGAGAAACCGCCAAGTAGGGGTGAGCAAATTAACCACCATAATCGATAACCGAACCATAACCGACATAACCGAACCACTAATAACCGATAACCAATATAACCAATGGTTATGGTTATGAAACTTTGTATAACCGCTCAATCGGTTATGGTTATGGTTATGAAGCTTTGGTTAACCGATATAACCGAAACCGAACCGAACTTGTGATGTTAACTTTATATAATGGATTTGTGTTTTACAAAACCATATAGACGGTTTTTTCCTAAGATAAAAGTATGTTAGTAACAAAATGATCTTGATGTAGATGTCATTTATTTTGATAAAGAACTAAGTTGTTATAGCCATAATTGTTTTTGTTTGAGAATTACCTTATTAAAAAGAACCCTAAATCGGTAGTTTAACCAAAAAGTTTAGTCTCCGTTATCTTAAAAAATAGGCTCAAGCCAAGTTCAAATCGTGCACAACCCTAATTATTTCAAACCTTGCTTGGTTACTTAACCGAAATTAACCAAAACCGAACTATAACTGTGACAACTCGAACTTTAGACTTGCTTTGATGTAACGTTACGTGCTTATGAGAACTGAATTATATGATTTTAAATGAATGTTTGTTTATGTGCATTATGTGTGTATGTATGTTATGTGTTGCACGAGCCCCAAACTACACAAACCGATCACACAAGCCCATTTCGGGCCACACCTTGTTCGCGGATCCAATAGGCAGCCGAGTGGGCTCGGCCCACTCCCCACTCGCAAACACTAAACCCTTTGGTAAGGGTGTAATTCTCATTGTTGTTACAAAAACACACAACACACAAGAACCCTAGTTTTCCCTTTCTCCCTCTCGTTTTACTTGGAACCCGACGGCACAAGACCATCCGATCATTCTCTTGTTCGGATCACCCTTCTTTACTCGTAATCGGTTAGTGTTTTGTTTATGCTTTTGTGTTAAGTGATCTTATGATTTCATGTTTAGATGAAACCGATTAAAGCTGCATGATAATGAACTAGGGCCGGTTAGATTATGTTGTTTATGCATGGTCTTCGGATTGATTGCATGATGATAGATATAATCAGGTTTTGTATGAATGATAATCGGATAGGTTGCATGCTAGCCCGATGATATGTTATGACTCGGTTTAGATTTGTGTGCTAATCCGATTAGTTGTTTGATGCTGTTATGAACATGCTAATGATGATGATTGTGAAGGTTTAATGAATATGATTGAATGCTGAATAAACATTGTTTGATCTGATTTCTGAAACTGCCTAAGTTGTTTGCTAGAATCACGGAAAGATTGTTGCAGGAATTATGGAAACCAGTTATACACACGGTTGCGACTCGGTATCACTCATTGCGAGTCGGTACCCCACTCGAGACCACACAACAACATCAGCCGCAATCATGGTTGCGAGTCCCGTTGCGACTCGTAACCAGACCATGACGAACCGAGACCACCTGTTGCGACTCGTAACCAGCTGTTGCGACTCGTAACCCGGTTGCGACTCGAGATCGCCGGTTGCGACTCGAGACCACCTTTGCACGTACAATGTTTGGGCCTACACTGTCACGGGCCCAATCTTATGACTGTTATGTGATTGGACTGCTTATCTGTTTGGGCCGAAATGTTATTTGATGGTTGGTATTTGGGCTGTTCGTAATCCGGGCTAAGACATTGGATCGCACATGAATGTTAATGCTATGCTCTTACCTGTTCACATGCATAAGTGGTTCTTGCCAAGATTATATGTGTACATACGTGTAGCTTATACGTGCACTAGTTGAGTACGAACCTAACTTGCATAAGTAACCATGATAGGACGTGGTTGATCCCTTACTTGTATACTTGAGCATTTTACTGTCTGCCGAGCAAACCCAGGTGAGTTCACACCCCTACTAAGGCATGGGATTCCCGGGTCGTGGGAATGGGATAAAGGTTACCATTGACTAAGAACGTACATATGCTTTCCTAGACTATCACCTACCATGATCCTCGGATGTCAGGACGGTTCCGTAGGTTAGGATAACACCTACGTGGTCATATGCCAATTACTGCCTCGGATGTCAGGCACGCACGTAAAACCTACGTGTACGCATTACTTACTTCTATCCTCGGTACAAAGGATACGTACGTGAAACCCACGTATACCCCCGCGTCTCCTATCCTCGGTTGTGAAGGATACGTGCGTAAAACCTACGTACACCCCATACGCGCTACTGTTCTCGGAAGAAGAACAGGGATGATACGAGTAGTTGATACGAATAGTCTAGTGGTCACATAACATGGGAAGCCCCCACCTATACAACTTACTATCGGCCCAGTTGTAACACCCCGTGTTTTCCCAAAAGTCAAAGTCAAAATCAAGAGTTGACTGTTATTGGAATTAAAGATCAATAAAGATTAATTCTATTTTAGTTTCATTTTGATTTTCATATTATGTGGAGTAAGTGTTGTATAATCAAACTAATCGGCCGATAATCGAACTGTGAATCAACGACCGACTGTGAATGATAGGAAGTAACAATGCAATAAAGCTAGTCAATCAATAATCAAGCTAATCAAATCAATCATCGAACTCAAGTGTGGATAATTTTAATGCTTTTATACGTGTGTGTGTGCCTTGTGTGTTACTTGTGCATGTTACTTTTATGTTAAAAGGTGTGGTGAATCAATCAAATCAATCGAGACTCGAAGGATAATCAAACACAATCGAAACCGACTTTGAAAATAGGTTGTAAGGATGCTTGTATGTTAGATATAGTAGTTGGGACTGAAAGTAATTTGAATAGAAACTCTATCCTACTCTACTCCTCAACTATCGAACTCGAAACATCAAAAATCGTCGCGAAACACTCAAAACCAGGCAAGCCGATCGAACAGGGCAACCTGATCGAACAGGCTAGCCGATCGAACAGGCTGTTCGATCGGGCAGCCGCTCGATCAGGGATGCTGTTCGATCAGCCAACCCTTTCCACTTTTGGAAGCCTATAAATAGGGCTGTCCTTGTCAAGCTTTCCACTTTTGGAAAAGCTCTGGCCGACCAGCCTTCTATTCTCGCCATTTCTCAGATTTCTCTCAAACCTGTAAGTATTTCACTCCAATCTTTGTACAATCTTGTTCAATAATCGATTCTCCATCTTTCTATCTTTCAAAATCTGAATTCCAACCGTGAAATCACCAAGATCTAGGTGTTCTTGGGTGATGTCATCATGGTGTTCTTCAAGAACACTAAGTTTGGCATCATTCCACCATGAATAACTTGGATCTAACCGATTTCCACATGAACAACCTAAAATCTACCAAAGATCTTAACATTTCACGGTGGAAAAGGATTGAAAGACGGGTTTCCATCTATCTTTCAACTCTTTTACACTCAAACCGGCGAAAACGAAGCTTGAACCGACCTATAAATCATTCTAAACAAACACATGGTTCAAGATTCGGACTTCACCACGAGATTACCGATTACGAGTTAAACGTTAAACTTAGGTCCTTGAACGCTCCCTGACCGAGCTTGGGTGATTCCAGCCGAGTCAGTGAGTAAAGTAAAGGCTGAGGTTTTTGTGGTTCAACTTGTGGTCAAACTATCTTTAAAACATCAATAAAATAACGGGAAATAACCAAGTGCTAGGTGATGGACTAACCAGGTCAGGGGCTGGCCGAACGGTTAGGCTATTCGAACGAACAGCCCAACCGAACGACTACGCCAGCCGATCGACTAGGCTAATCGATCGACTAGCATCTGGGCTCACAAACTCATGAGGTGTAATATTGACAGAGTTCTGTTCGATCGATCGAGCCACTCGATTGTAAACATTACTCATCGAATCATGAGATACTACACCTCAACGCTAAACCTCTTCGAAACATTGGGATGTCACCCGATCGAGCATGCCACCCGATCGAGTGACAATTTGCCAAGTGTGCAATGCTAACCGATCGGTTGGACCAACCGATCGAACGGACTGTTCGATCGGCCAACTTGAAAGGTAATGCTGCAAAAACTTCAAAAGTACAAACCATCATACACAAACACATCCTTCACATCAAAGGAAGAAACAATCCACTTGAAAGAACCAGCCGATCGAGCCAGCCGGTCGATCGAACGGGACGTTCGAACGGACTTTAACCCAATCGAACAGCCCACTCGATCGAACAGCCGTCCGATCGATTGGTCTATCCGATCCAGTTTCCACTGTTCACTTTTTCCGCATTACTCATTGTATTGTTATCGAACTGTTCAGGCTAACCTATTCTCAGTGCTCCCTTCAACCCACAACCAACCACTGTGAGTATACTCGATCCCTTTTTGCTTTCAGCACTTTTGGGTGTTACATACGTAATCTATCAAATTCACAAACAACACAAACTATCTGAACGCTAACCTACTTGCATGTATTACTTGACTAAATGATTGCTGTTTATTATGTTTACACGTGGAGTGCTATCTGCCTGCTTTAGCAACGTAGTACTATAGTTTGGACTCAGCACCCGTTCACACGGGGGTTGCTAAGGACAATTACTTGCATGGATTACAGTGGTAATCATGTATTGCGAACTGTCTCGGACAGTCAACTCGAAGTCGTTGGTATCGATGGTCCCATGTTGATAATTTACATGCATCGTTTGCCCTTGTGTACGTGTTTGGTTATGCGTAAACTTTTCGAACTTTATATGCTATATCAAACTTGTGTACTCACCTTTACATTATATGTATTGACTTTTATTTTAACGTATGTGACAGGTGTTTAAGCTACTAGCGTGCTAGGGAAGCGAGGCAATAATAAGCTTCTAGGAGCCTGTGACCTTAGGACAGTGTCCACTTACCTGCTCCAGGGCCATAGTTTTCTGTAGATCTTGTACTGGCACCTGTAGTCAGTAAGATCTACCGTTAGTCGTCTAGAAGTCTTAAAACAATATTTAAATTCGGTTTGTAATAATTAAGAATCTGAGTTGTCGGAACAGTTCCCATATTGTTTAGTTGATTTCTATGATAACTTGTTATTATTTGGGACACGGTATGGGACGTGTTATATAACTGAATTGTATGATAGTTGTTGTGGAAACTTCTGAACAATCTGTTTCGCTCAGTGCCGCGCCCCGATGATTCCGCCATCGGTTGGGGTGTGACAGATTGGTATCAGAGCCATAACTGTAGGGAATTAGGTTAGACACGATCTAGTCCGGATCGCTGTCTTAGAGACCTAGACTATAGCTAGGAACTAAGAGACCAAGTTTATGTGCTTATTTTATGTTGTTTCCTTCTATTCTATCATTACATCCGAACTCCGAGCCAAATTTCGTAATTTGGACGGGATTAGGAGTGAAACCCGCGAATTCCTGCCTAAATTACAAATTTTGCCAATTACTTTGTGCAAATTTCTATCAACAAACGGGGGAGAATTATACCAAATCAGGGCTGAAACCCGTAATTTGATGAAAACTTTCCTCTAAATTTTTCTTAAAACAAGGAAGAAATAGCTGAGCTAGGGGTGAAACCCTAACCTTGGCAGTTATTCCAACTTTATTTTATCTCGCCAAGGCAATTGACGGACTCCAACGACCTGAACTCACGAGTATGGCCTAGAATGCGCATGCATAATGCCCAAAAATCGAGGCAGAAACATGTCCCCTAGAGTCGAAAGTGACGACAAGTCAACAGTGAATAGTTAAATTGCCATGGTTAGTCAAAGTCTAGTAGCCGCAGACAATCCATTTTCCGAATTTGAGCGTTGCTTCATTGATTTTATATGATCTACCTGTTTACGTGTTTTAAGATTCGTTGATTGCTCCATTTGTTATCAATCTGCGTGACTTTTGTTGCTATCCTATCTCGATTCAAATCCCTGTTGAAGTGATCTAAACGAAACCAGTGTGCTATGCTACGTTATACGACTAAGTTAGACGATACAATGTGATGCTATCCGATATGCAAAACGAACGACACTCGACTTGTGGTTATAGGTTTCTGTTTTCTGACAGCCTCTGTGATAAAATTGCGTACGTGTTTAGGAAATTAAGTGCTTTATTTGCTTAATTGCTTATGTGCTCTAATTGCTTCTGTGCTTATGTGCCTCTATGATTGTGAGCTTATGTGTTTATATGTGTTACGTGACGTGAGATGCGACGTGATTCTAAGCTTTAGTAAACTAAGACGTGCGAGATTCGAATTCGTTGTGTTGAGCCCTATGGCGATGTCTATTGCAGACCATGTCGTCATCATCAAGAACTCGCCAAAACCTTTCCCGTCAGGAAAAGAGAGACCGACGTCTCGCCAAGCTCATCTCAAGGTCTGTAGCGAAAGCTGTCAGTGAGGTGTACGAAAACACCAGCAAGTCGTCGGAAGAATCCCGAACCCTCACTGAATCCAGCAAAGCCCCGTTCAGTTTCAAGCAATTTAAGGCGTGTGGACCGAAGGAGTTCACCGGTGAAGAGGGCCCTACAGGCTTATTTCACTGGTTTGACTCGGTGGAAGTTACCCTTCGTCAAAGCGGATGCCCGGATCATCTTCGAACCCTCAATGCTACCGGTGTCTTCCAGTCGCGGGCATTGGACTGGTGGACAGCCGAAAGGAATAAGCGCGGGAACGACGCTGCCTACGAGCTGACGTGGGAGGAACTGAAGGCTATCATGCTGGACGAGTTCTGTCCTCCCCACGAACGCCAAAAGTTGGAGGATGAGTTCTGGACCATCAAGCAGAAGGAGGGCGACAACGCTGGTCTCACCGCCCGTTTCAAACAACTGAGCATTATCTGTCCAGACCAGGTCAAGACTCCTGAGATGACCATCAAGAAATACATCCGTGCTCTTCCGGATTGTGTTGCAGATTTTGTGTTCGCCGCCAAACCCGCATCAATAGAGGAAACCTACCTACTCGCTGCCGAGATTAACGACAAGCGAGTTAAGGCTGGTGTCTGGGATAAGCCATCCAAGTCGTTGCATCAAGTTACTGCCGCATCAACCGACAACCCTGCTGCTCAAGCCTCCAAGTCCTCGAGAAGGAGAAAGAAGAACAAGAGTTGCGCCGCCGCAACCAATGCTGCTCCTCTTCAGTCAGTACCGCCACAACAGCAACAACCACAGCGCACTGCGCCAGTGATCAATGCGCCGCCGGCTAAGCGTGCGTACACCGGGCCCCACCCACTCTGTGCTACATGTTCTTATCATCACCCGGTGGGTGTGGCCTGCCGTTTCTGTGCCCACTGCAACGTTTACGGGCATTTCACTGCGAATTGCCGCTATGGTCCTCGTCAAACGCAAGCTCAAGCCGCTGTTAACCAAGCCCTGCTACCTGCTCCTCAAGCTCCTCAAGCTCCTCAAGCTCCTCAAGCTGCACAGGCCCCGGCAAACAATGTTCGGACCTGCTTTGCATGTGGTGACCCTAACCACTTCGCAAACCGGTGCCCGAACAGAGTGGTGAAACAAGAAGCCCAACAACCCCAGCAACAACAACAGCAGCCTCAACAACAAGCCGCTCACGCCAGAACTTTCAACATCAACGCACGCCAGGCTTAAGCTGACAACAACGTGGTCAATGGTACGTTCCTTGTGAATGGTATATATGCATCATGTTTGTTTGATACTGGAGCCGATAACTGCTTTGTGTCATTTGAATTTGAGAAGCTTCTTAGACGTAAGCGCTTTTATCTTTCGTCACCCTTCGAAGTAGAAGTCGCTACCGGAAGAACCATTGCTGTCAATTCTGTGCTCCGTGATTGTACTCTCGAGCTCAACAGTCATATATTCCCGATTAATCTCATTCCAATGCAGCTCGGAAGTTTCGATGTCATAGTAGGCATGGACTTTCTTCGTGAAAACCATGCTGAAGTTGTGTGTTCCGATAAAATGATTCGTTTTGTGCTAGCTAGTGGTGATAATCTATGTGTTTATGGTGAAACTACTGCAAAAGATCTCAAGCTCATGTCATGTCTTCAAGCTCGCAAATATCTCCGCAAGGAATATCGAGCCTTCTTGGCCAACATTGTTGTAGCAGAGACGGACAAGAAAAGGAAAGTTGAAGTCAAGGATGTTCCCGTTGTCCGAGAATTTCCTCAGGTGTTCCCTGATGATCTTCCCGGATTGCCTCCAAGTCGTGATATCGACTTTCGAATCGACCTTATTCCAGGAGCCAACCCAGTGGCCAAAGCTCCGTATCGACTCGCTCCATCTGAGATGCGAGAACTCTCAAACCAACTCCAAGAGTTACTTGAAAAAGGCTTCATTCGCCCGAGCACTTCTCCATGGGGCGCACCAGTCCTTTTCGTCAAAAAGAAGGACGGGTCGTTCCGAATGTGCATCGATTACCGGGAATTGAACAAGCTGACCATCAAGAACCGATACCCCTTACCAAGAATCGATGATCTGTTTGACCAATTACAAGGTGCTCAGTGTTTCTCCAAGATTGATCTACGATCAGGCTACCATCAGTTGCGGATTCAAGAGGAAGACATACCCAAAACCGCTTTTCGAACCCGATACGGCCACTACGAATTTGTTGTCATGCCTTTTGGTTTGACCAACGCACCCGCGGTCTTCATGGATCTGATGAATCGCGTGTGTAAACCGTTCTTAGACCGTTTCGTCATTGTATTTATCGACGATGTCCTGATCTATTCCAGATCGAGGGCCGAACATGCGCAGCATTTGCAATTGGTTCTCGAGTTGCTTCAGGGAAACCAACTCTACGCCAAGTTCTCCAAGTGTGAGTTCTGGTTGGAGGAGGTTCAATTTCTGGGTCACATTGTGAATAGTCGGGGTATACACGTTGATCCTGCAAAGATTGAGGCAGTCAAGGGATGGGTTACGCCAAGGAATCCGTCAGAAGTTCGCTCTTTTCTCGGATTAGCTGGTTACTACCGGCGATTCATCGAAGGGTTCTCAAAGATTGCTGTACCGCTTACCTCCCTTAATCATAAAGACAAGCCCTTTGTGTGGGGAACCGCGCAGGAGACTGCTTTCCAAACCCTCAAACACATGCTGTGCCATGCACCAGTTCTTACACTGCCGGACGGAAGCGATGACTTCGTTGTCTATTGTGATGCTTCAAACCTTGGACTTGGCTGTGTTCTCATGCAACGAGACAAGGTTATAGCTTACGCATCTCGACAGCTCAAAATCCACGAGAAGAACTATACAACCCATGACCTTGAGCTAGGCGCAGTTGTCTTTGCCTTAAAGATTTGGCGACACTACCTGTATGGTACAAAGTGTACGATCTTCACCGATCACAAGAGCCTACAACATATCTTTAACCAGAGAGAACTCAATATGCGTCAACGCCGATGGGTAGAACTTCTCAACGATTACGACTGTGAGATCCGTTATCACCCAGGCAAGGCGAATGTAGTTGCAGACGCTCTCAGCAGAAAGAATTACGTGATAGGTGTTCGAAACATCCAGGCTCAGTATAACCTCGAAGCTCTCATCCGCGAAGCACAACACGCTTGCCTTAACGAGCGTACGTTGAAGAAAGAACGAATCTATCACGATGGAACTCAGCTCGTGAGCAAAGCCAACGGGATATTCTATTATCTGGACCGAATCTGGGTTCCGAGGAGGACAGATTTGCGAAAGATCATCATGAACGAAGCCCACAAATCCCGATATTCCATTCATCCCGGTGCGGACAAAATGTACCAGGACCTTCGCTACAAGTACTGGTGGCCTGGGATGAAAAGGGATATTGCTCTATATGTTGGTAGCTGTTTAACTTGTGCAAGAGTCAAGGCTGAACACCAAAGACCTTCAGGCTTACTCGAACAACCGCCGATACCCGTATGGAAGTGGGAAAGCATAGCTATGGACTTCATAACTAAGCTTCCGACCACGCCATCAGGTCACGACAGTATTTGGGTTATAGTCGACCGTCTAACCAAATCAGCCCACTTTCTGCCAATACGAGAAGACTATAAGGTGGCCAAGTTAGCCCAAATCTACACCGACGAGATCATTAAGAATCATGGTACGCCTCGAGACATCATTTCTGATCGCGATGCTCGGTTTACATCAAGATTGTGGGAAACTTTTCAAGCAGCTCTTGGTACGACGCTGAATTTGAGTACCGCATTCCACCCGCAAACCGACGGGCAGACTGAAAGAACGATTCGTACTATTGAAGACATGCTCCGTGCGTGTGTTATCGATTTTGGTGGTAGTTGGAGCAAACACCTACCGTTGGTCGAATTTTCGTACAATAATAGCTATCACTCCAGCATCGAAATGGCACCTTTCGAAGCCTTGTATGGTAGGAGATGTCGCTCGCCTATTGTATGGCACGAGGTCGGTCATTCACAATTGACTGGGCCCGAGATTCAGCAAGAAACGACTGACAAGATCCACCAGATAAGGGAAAATTTGGTGAAGGCCCGGGACAGACAAAAGATGTACGCCGATAAACGACGCAAGCCCCGCGAATTTGCAGTTGGCGACTACGTACTCCTGAAGGTATCACCTTGGAAGGGAGTAGTCCGATTCGGCAAAAGAGGGAAACTTGCGCCTCGATTTGTTGGACCTTTTAGGATTCTGGAAAGGATCGGTAAAGTTGCCTACAAACTCGAATTACCGGAGGAACTCAGCAATGTCCACCCGACTTTCCATATTTCAAACCTTCGAAAATGCGTAGCCGACCACGACGCAATAATACCACTCGACGATCTTCAGGTCAATGAGACGCTACACTTCGTGGAAAAGCCTGTCGAAATCATGGACCGACAGACCAAGCAACTCAGACGCTCTCGCATTCCTATTGTAAAAGTACGATGGGAAGGCAAACGAGGCGCGGAGTTCACTTGGGAACTCGAAAGTGACATGAAGGCCAAGTACCCGCAGTTGTTCAGATAGATCTGATGCATCAAATTGGTAAAAGCACACGGCGATGTACGGTTCTCGGCCTAATTTCGGGACGAAATTCCCTAAAGGAGGG